>NC_072822.1:36756804-36901804 GCF_027744805.1 Dunckerocampus dactyliophorus
ATTGAAAGCAAGTAATTACTGTATTATTCCTAAAAATATATTACATTAAGAAGTTATTTCATGTAATTCCTACTTACTATATTGTTGATCAAATAAAATAAAACTAACATACATTTTTAATAAGCAATTTAATTTCATGTAATTACTAAGAACCACATTATTTATCAAATAAAAAAAAATAAAATACATTTTAGCAAGTAATTTAATTTAAAGCAATTTAATTTAAGGTAATTAATAATTACTATATTATTTACAAAATAAAAAATATACATTTTTTGTACGTAATTTAAAGCATTTTAATTTTGAGTAATTAATAATTGCCATACTATTCATCAAATGAAATAAAATCAACATTTGTAGTCCAACATTTCATTTAAAGGAATTGAATTTAAAGTCATGAAGGGTTACTATATTCTCGATCAAATAAAAAGAAATACATTTCATTGAAAGTAATCGTGACTATTTTCTTCACAAAATGAAACTAAAGACAAAACACAAATAAAAGAATAAGTTGTTGATTCTTAAGAGTGCTTACGTCGTATCTGCTGGACGTAACATTCGTCATTACTGAATGGTAGTCAGAAATCAGCTGACCTGAGGAACAACCAGACGCTGCGCTTTGCTGACACATGCCCCCCCCAGGCCTACCTGTGTTTTATGGAGTTTCCCAGATCTCTTCGTGGGATCTGCGGGGACCAGCGAGGCACTGACAGAGTGTCTGCGGAGCGGAGACAAAGACGAAGATGTCTTTCAGCCGACATTCATCACAAGGGAGGCTTTCGACCTTTCATTTTTAACATGTGACGCTCGCCGTCTGTTGCGTAAAGTGGCCTCCGGCGGCAAAAAGGCACACAAAAGAAAGCGTTTCTCGATGAAGATGAACAATCCTTGATGTCAGTGTTTCAATTTGGGCTGCTGGCTTTGATTTTTGTCCACCAGTTGGCGCCACTCTTTCCCATTCAAAGCATGCAGCAAAATGTCCCTCCTTTCCAGCAAATCATCATCATAACAATCATAACAATCATAATAATCATAACAATAACCATTTCAACTACAATGACATTATTTTTACTTAGAATATTCCAAGTTTATTCTCATTGGAATGTGACTTTTATTCTCTTAATGTCATGGCATTATTCTCATAAACTGACACCTGTTTTTTTCCATTTCTGCTTTTGCTTTTTTTTTTTTTAAACATAATTTTCCAACTATTTCCACTTTCTTCTCATAATACGACGTAATTCCCGTCATATTTGGACTTTATTCTGGGAAGATTTCTTACTTTGTTTGCAACTTGTTTGTTTAACTTTTCTTTTAATCTTTTTAAAATTGTCTATTTCGAATATGATTTTATTCCCATCATATTTTGACTTTATTCCCAGCATATAGCTTTTTCTTCCTCCCAAACAAATTTTCCAAAAATAACAACTTTGTCATTTTAGCAGCATAAAGTTGAAATATTCAAGAAAACATTTTCAAATGTTTTTTTTGAAGTTGTAATATTATGACAATCAACACGTTGTAACTTTTGGAGAATACATTTGTAATATTAGGAGGAAAAATAATGTCATTTTAGTTGAAATTCTTATCTTTAAAAAAGTAGGATGTAATGTTATGAGAAACAAACCAAATAAAGTTGGAATTTTTGGTAAATTAGTTTGGGGGGAATAGCTACTATATTATGGGAATAAAGTCAAAATATTCTGGGAATACAAACATTACCATTTAAAAAAAAAAGATTCAGAAAAAAGTCAAAATGTGAAAAGAAAAATGTAAAGAAATAGAGCAAAAATGGAAAAGTCAGCAGTAATTTTACCAGAATAAAGTCCAAATATGATGGGAATAAAATCATATTATGACAAGAAAATTTACAAGAGGAAAGCAAAAATATTTTTTAAAGCAACAGCAGAAATGGAACAAAAGACCCGCGTAATATTACGAAAATATGAAGAGAAAAAAGTCCTTTTCTAATATTTTGAGAAAAAAACAATGGAATTTGAGTTGAAATTATTATTAATATTATTATTAAGTGTTATGTTAATAATATGAGAAACAAACAAAACAAAGTTGTTCAAATAATTAGTTTGGGGGGGGAAACCAGCAGAACACAACACAAGAGCAGAAATGGAAACAAATCCAATAAAAATGTCAAATATTTTAGAAAGTATATCACATAATAAACATATGTCAAATAGTCAACTATATTTTATGAATTATTTAAATAGGCAAATATATTTGTATAAACTACGTCAAATAATAAAATATATTTTATAAATTATGTCAAATAGTCTAATATATTTTATATTTGATCAATTATTTAAATAGGCAAATATATTTGATGAATTATATAAAATCGTCCAATATATTTGATCGATGATTTAAATATGGATATGTATGATCAAAGATGGCGCCCTCCGTGGCAGACGTCTCTGTGACACTCTCCCGTGTTTTTCTATTTTTTGCTATTTTATTGTTCATTTTGGACATTCAACACACTCACGCAGTACATTACAACAGAGAGACACTTTTGAACATCGGCAGGGTTCACCATGAACCTTCATTTAGCCTCTCAGACTTTGCCTTTCTTCTGCGCCGGGAGAACGCAGCAGCCTGCGGACCTGGTGAGCTGAATACCCGGCGAGCAAAGCATCCGAGGCGTAAACGAGGCAAGCGAGCCGGCCTGCATGCTAGGCTAAAAGCTAGAGCGACGAGGCCACCGCTACCAAGCCTGCTGCTAGCCAACGTCCGCTCCCTCAAAAACAAGATGGACAAACTAAGAGCAAGGATTACTGCTCAACGTGAGATCAGGGAATGCTGTGTCCTCACCTTCACAGAAACCTGGCTGACGGAGGATATACCGGACTCGGCGATCCAGTTGGAATCATTTGCTGCTTACCGGGGAGATCGGACTTTAGCGTCTGGTAAACACAGAGGTGGCGGCGTCTGTGTTTACGTAAACAAACGGTGGTGCACAGACGTACAGACGATGGAAAAGCACTGCTCGCAGGACATTGAGCTGCTGATGGTGAAATGCAGACCTTTTTATTTGCCTCGTGAGTTTAGCGCTGTGTATTTAACTGCTGTTTACATCCCACCACGAGCTAACACTGCTAATGCACTAGGCCTCCTGCATGACATCATTGATAAACACGAGACCAAACACCCAGACGCTGTATTCATTATATCTGGCGATTTCAACCACTGTAACCTCAGGACTGTCCTCCCCAAATATTACCAGCATGTGAGCTTTCCCACAAGGAAAAATAACATCCTGGACCAAGTCTACAGCAACATGAAAGGTGCTTTGAAGGCTGTTCCAAGACCCCACTTTGGAAAGGCCGACCACATCTCTATATTCCTTTATCCAACATACAGACAACTTCTTAAACAAGCTCCCCCTGTAAGTACAGCAGTTAAAGTGTGGAATGAAGAAACTGATCAAGTACTTCAGGACTGCTTTGGCTGCACAAACTGGGATGTGTTTAAAACTGCAGCGGGGAGGGAAGATTGTACTGTTGATTTGGATGAATATGCTTCTGCTGTTACTGGCTACATTAGCACATGTATAGAGACTGTTACCACCACCAAGTATTACAGAAAATACCCTAACCAAAAACAGTGGATGAACTGTGATGTAAGGGCTAAGCTACGTGCTCGTTCCACTGCATTTGTCATGGGCACCGCTGAGGACTACAAAAAGGCCAGATATGACCTGAGGAGGTCCATACGAGAGGCCAAAAGACAGTACAGACAGAAGCTGGAGGGCTACTATTCCACCTCAGACCCTCGGCGCATGTGGGCGGGGCTCCAGCACATCACAGACTATCGACAGCAGAGTAGCGTAGCCACGTCCAGCCAAACCACACTTCCAGATGAGTTGAATGAGTTCTATGCCCGCTTTGATACCCAAACTCCTGATGAGCAGAGAGGGTGGCTGAACCTGGGGAGCACACAGGACTCACCTCTCATGGTGACATCAGCTGATGTGCGCAGGGTTCTAAACAAAACAAACCCACGAAAAGCAGCAGGGCCAGACAACATCTCAGGACGTGCACTTCGGGTTTGCTCATCAGAGCTAGCTGATGTGCTTGCTGACATATTTAACCTGTCGCTTGCACAAGCATCTGTACCGACCTGCTTTAAGTCCACCACCATAGTGCCCGTACCCAAGAAGAGCAACGTGACCTGCTTGAATGACTATCGCCCTATAGCACTCACTCCTATTGTTATGAAGTGCTTTGAAAGATTAGTCATGACCCACATCAAAAAGAGCATCCCGGCGGCAACCGTGGACCCTCTACAGTTTGCATATCGCCAGAACCGGTCCACGGATGATGCAGTCAACACTGCCATCCACACAGCCCTTTCTCACCTACAGGGCCAGGACACATACGTCAGAATGCTATTTATAGACTATAGCTCTGCATTCAATACAGTCAGCCCCCACAAACTCACAGATAAGCTCCTCACACTTGGCCTGTCTCCCTCCCTCTGTAACTGGGTGTTTAACTTTCTCACAGGCAGGCCCCAGTCAGTCAGAGTCCACAACCGCACATCCAGCTCAAGAATTGTGAGCACTGGGACCCCACAGGGGTGTGTGCTGAGTCCACTCCTCTACACGCTCTTCACCTACGATTGCGTGGCCTCCCAGAACAACACCAGCATCATTAAATTTGCAGATGACACTACAGTCATCGGACTGATCACTGGTGGTGTTGAAACATCATACAGAAGAGAGGTGGCGGACCTCATAGCTTGGTGTCGTGATAACAATCTCCTTCTCAATACAGATAAGACTAAAGAGATGATCATCGACCCAAGAACAAGGGAAAAGGAGCCGCATAGACCCCT
Organism: Dunckerocampus dactyliophorus; assembly: GCF_027744805.1. Classification (NCBI taxonomy): domain Eukaryota; kingdom Metazoa; phylum Chordata; class Actinopteri; order Syngnathiformes; family Syngnathidae; genus Dunckerocampus; species Dunckerocampus dactyliophorus. The sequence goes on from NC_072822.1 coordinate 36,761,656, forward strand.
GTTTATTGATGAGACTGAGGTGGAGAGGGTGAAAACCTTCAAGTTCCTTGGCACACACATCAGCGAGGACCTCACCTGGTCTCACAACACCCAACAAATTCTGAAGAAGTCCCAAAGGAGACTGTACTTTCTGAGAAGACTGAGGAAATTTGGCATGTCCACCACAATCCTGAGTTGCTTCTACAGATGCACTATCGAAAGTGTCCTTACCGCCTCCATCACTGTTTGGTACGGTAACTGTACAACACGTGATAGGAAGGCACTCTAGCGGGTGATCAAGACCTCACAGAACATTGTTGGGGCAGCCCTCCCCTCACTGCAAGACATTTATAAAACTAGAGTCCTACGCAGAACACACAACCTCATCAAGGACAGCACACATCCACAACACTCATTATTCACACTCCTACCGTCAGGCAGACGCTACAGGAGTTTGAAGTCCAGGACCACAAGGCTGGCAAACAGCTTTTACCCACAGGCCATCAGGCTCCTCAACGAAGCACTCGCACACGCCGCACGCAACACACGCACACACTCATAGCACTTTATTTATTTATTTGTATTATTTACTTGTATTAATGTCTCGTCTGTTGTTGTTGCTTAATTTATTGGTATATATGTTTATGTGTTTATGTTTCTTATGTTCTTATTCTTTCATTTGTTTTCTTTCTTTTCTTGGGAGAATGAACAGAATAAGATTTTCATTGCATGGTATAACTGCTGTTGTACTATGCACATGACAATAAAACTCTCTTGAATCTTGAATCTTGAATCTTGAATAGTGCAATATATTTAATAAATGATATCAAAGAGTCTAATATCTTTTATAAATAGTCAAACAGATGTTTGACATCCTTCATAGAAATAGAAAAAGCCCAAATATGAAGAGAAAAAAGTGGTATTCTAACAAGAAGCAACTTTTGCAAGGATAAACGTGTGATATCATGTCATGTGATGATATCGTCATATCAGCTGATGATGATTTGTACATCCAAAGATGGTTGTTATTGGTATTGTCATTGTTGATTGAAAGAACCGTACCGATTGACTGACTGATTGATTGATTGACTGACTGATGGATTGATTGACTGACTGATTGATTGATTGACTGACTGATTGATTGATTGACTGACTGATGGATTGACTGACTGATTGATTGATTGACTGACTGATGGATTGACTGACTGATGGATTGATTGACTGACTGATGGATTGACTGACTGATGGATTGATTGACTGACAGATTGATTGATTGATTGATTGACTGATGGATTGATTGACTGACTGATTGATTGATTGACTGACTGATTGATTGATTGACTGACTGATGGATTGACTGACTGATTGATTGATTGACTGACTGATGGATTGACTGACTGATGGATTGATTGACTGACAGATTGATTGATTGATTGATTGACTGATGGATTGATTGACTGACTGATTGATTGATTGACTGACTGATGGATTGTCGAGGCTAAAGCAGACGTGCCGTGCGCCCAAATGCATCGCTGGGCGGCTACGAGGCACGGCGTGAGGTCGGATGAAGGACATTTCGGCGATGAAAAGGACGCAATAAAAGCCAATCATGGCCATTCATCAATAAGCCGGCGGCCATCTTTACTTGTTGACAGCGCTAATCTTATCCAGGATCCACACTGGCTCCTGAAAGCCTCTTCTCCTCTTCCTGCTTGCCCGCGGGGCACTCGGGCGTCTCGTGTGGACGCCTCGATTCCACTCAAGCACGCTGATCGATCACGCTGATCAATCACGCTGATAACTCAATCCCGGGCGGGAAGTGACATCACCGCCTGGCCGCTTGGCCGCCCACGCACGCACCAGTGGACTCGTCAGCGCCGAGCCCGTGGCTCCGTATCGTCTAGAAAATGCTGATTACAAAAAACATTCAATAAATTCATCAACATTTTAGTTCTTTTTTTAATGAATAAAAACATGTTTTTAGCAGAGAATTCCCATGGAAAATGATGAAAATAAATTCATTCCAAAATTGGAAAGAATTAACTGATTCATTTTTATTTTTAATTTGATTTTTAAAAAAATATATCAATATTCATTTTGAAGTTTAAGCGAGCCCCCTGGTTCCCTTTTGGGATGCAATAAAATATGAATTTGTACAAAAATCTATCGCAACAAATCAAATTTATGACTTATTTTTCATATCATTTTTAGGATTTATTGATTGGATTGTTGTTTTTTGTATTAATTAAATAATGACAATTATTATTATAATAAATAAATATGATATATAATCATAAATAAAATACATATTGACTTGAAATTAAAACTAATAAAAAAATTGGAATAAAATAAATTCCAAATAACTGATTTATTTTTATTTTTCATTCAATTGAAAAGAAATACAGTTTATGAATATTCACGTCACCAGAGAACACCACAGCCCCGCTGCCTTTAGGATGAATTCAAAACTCAAATAGATTTTAACAACAACAAACAATTAGTATGATCATACTTAATTCATGTTTATTCAAATGTTTTTATCTTTATTTTTATTTTAGCAGAGAATAGCAAAGTCAAACGGCTCCGTCTGTCGTCATGGTGCCGTCCAATAAGCCAAATCCTTCCTTATTGTTATTCATAAATCATTGGAACGATAACAACACATGTTGAAATCACGGACACCTTTTTACTTTTAATTACATGTATATATAAATATATATTTGAATATATTTCATATATTTTAATACTGTATATTTTCATTTATTCATTCATTGAATGAATGAATTAAATTAAATGAAATTGATTCATTTAATTTTTGCCTTTTTTCTATTTTACAATTTTCACTTTTATCTTCGCCATTTTGTATACATGTTAGTTATGAAATATTATTCAATAAATCATACACATTTGAAATTCCAAATCATTTATTACATTTTTTACAAATATATTTTATATATTTTTAATACTGCATATATTAATTCATTCATTCATTCACTGAATCCAATCAAATCAAATAAAAAAACATTTTTATCCTTATCTTTACCATTTTGTAGACATACATATTAATTATGAAATATTATAAGAAATAAATCATTGCTTTAATACAAATCTGAAAATCCAACTAATGAACACATTTTTATTTTGTAATTGAAATCTAAAATAAACGTTTTAATATATATTTCAAGATACAGTATATAAATATATTTCATATATTTTGAATGCTGTATATATTCATTCATTCATTCAATGAATAAATTCCATCCATTTTCTATGCCGTCTGCTCCCCTTTTGGGAGGCAATAAAATAGGACTTTAAAAAATGATGTCCAAAAAACTATTGAAAGTACTGAAGTTTGACCCTGGAACGGACTTTTAGCAAAGGTTGCTGTGGCGGACTAATGAGCCCCAAGACAAAAGGCGCCAGACGGCGACGTCCTAATTAACTTCCTTCTTCCTCTTTATTGGTCAGTCACATGACAAGCAGCAGGCAGGCCACGTGCGCGCGCGCGTGCGTTTAAATGCAAGGCGCTCAGCATGCGAGGCCGGCGTGCACGTGTGCAGAGACGAGTGGCGTTCAGGAGGCTCTTTGGCGCCAAATATGCTTGATTTGACGTTCCGCTGAGATGGTGACGATGATGATGGTGAGGAGGATGTGGGCGTTTGCATGATGGCGCACGCGAGGGCCACGTAGGTCGCCATTAGCGGGCCTGCGTGAGCGAGCAAGTTTGTAAAATAGAATCCAACATGTCAGCCGCATATAAAAACACACACGGGGAAGAGACCAGCCTGGCTGCCCTGTTGCCACGGAAACCGACACACCGCCGAGCCTTCTTCTGTTTTCACGCAAAAGAAGCACCGCTCGCCTGGAAGGGCTTCATCATAACTTCCTTTTTTTTACACTGTTTCCCTCTTCTAGCTTTGGATGGAAACATGTGCTGATAACCATAGAACAGGAAATGGAACATATTTCAGTGTCAGACAGGAGATGCACACACACACACACACACACACTTCTGTCCTGGCTGCTCAGTGCAAAACAAACAAAGCAAACAAAAGTGTAAAAATAGGTTGACAGTGAACAAGCGACTCTATGGTTATCATCGCATGGTTATTATACGGTTACATGTTCTTGTGCAACTTTTGAGGTGCATTTGACCAAAAGTATGCCCCCACCACTTGACGGCGGACAGCTTTGTCAAAAAAGCAGGCTTTGCTACACGTCTTAAAAGAAAGCCTAGGCTAAGTTTGATCATTCTGTGACCCAAACAAGACGTCAAAAGTGCCTTTTTTTCTTTCTCTTCTGGGTAATCATCACTTGTACAGTTGAAAAAAGGCTGCACGACGGCCACGGTTTGACCCTGGAACAGACCATTTCTATTCACCACATGTTAGCATTGTTAACAGTGTTAGCATTTAAACTTGGTACTTTTTCTTACGCCTGTAAGACACTTAAAAATGTTCAAATGCAACGGGAAATCATCATCGTAAGACGGCCACAGTTTGACCCTGGAACAGACTATTTCTATTGCCATTGTTTCCATTGGCTTCGGAATGCAAAGAGATTGTAGTTTGGACCTCAGAGGTCCCATGTTGGCTGTGTTTGTGTGGACGGTGCTGTGTGGAACGTGAGAAGCATGTCAGCTTGTTTCAAAAGTCCCGTTTGATTCTTCGTCCGACGTGTAAAAAAAGCATCCAGATCGTGTTTCTGGCAACTTGGCCCGCATTGAAATTTGTCACTTGCTGGCCGAGTCTCAACGGGACCTCCTATTTGGTGGCGTGCCGTGTTCTGCGTTGCCGGGCGACGCGTGTTCGAGTGCGGTGACGTCACTCGTGCACACAGACACGGGGGGGTTGTTTTTCTATCCACACTCAACGCACCATCACTCCAGCTGTTTCACAAACACACACACACACACATGCTTTTGCAGCAGGTGCGTTGGCCCGTCCGAGGGGACACCAGGCACCGTGACAGCCGGGAGCTAGCCTGGGGCCGCCCCCCATTTCACACCTGCAGCAATCAAACACACAAACCACCAAATGAAGAAACGTTGGCCTTCATCCACGCTGGAGGCCTGCAGACGTGTTTACTCTTTGCGCTTTTTAGCTCCGACGACTGCTTTTCATTTCATTTGGCCTCAGGCTGGCGAGCTCCAAAACCCCGCCAACTACCTTCCGGTAGATAATGAGGAGTGGCTACTTTAGCGCCTCAACTTCAATAATGATGGGGATTGCATGAGAAAGTGGAAAGGAAAACCTCTCGTTCTCTCTCACCTGTTCTTTGCTCTGCTTTCAACTGTAAGTAATTCCAGTTTTTTCATGGAAACTTAAATAGAAAGTGCTTTGATGGCGCTATCTGCAGGGGTGGGGGGTGATGGTGCTACAGCTACAAATCCAGCAGAGGGTGCCGTCTCACAAGTCAATTCACGCAGCGTTTTGCCGCAGGAAGATGCTTTGACAAGACGTGAGGTTGTGTAAGTCCAACACCGTATGGAAAAAAAGAAAAATGTAATCACGTTTATAATGAAGCCTTACTTGTAAATTAGCTCAATGCAACTAAAATACACAGCAGATGCCCCTTTTGGTGGTTTCCTCACTGACAAAATGATTCTACCCCTTAAAGACGACGGGTTAGGGGTTAGGGTTGGGGTTCGGGTCAGCCCATGGCGTCTTTGCAGCGATGTGAAGTCCAGGGAATGGTCAAAGAAGTCAAGACAGGAGGTCATTTCTCTTCACAAGCAAGCCTATGGACATAAAGAGATAGCAAAGTCCTGAAATATTTCAAAAGACACGATGGGAAGTGCAGCTTGGGGTCAGTCATGCTCCTCCAGGTGCTGTACAGGGAAGCTCCAGCTACCTCCAATTAGCTACCAGGAGTGTAAATGTCATGCACTCACTGACAAAAGTGAAGCTTGGGAGACATCGGACCTTCCAACAGGACAACGATCCCAAGCATACCTTCAAATCCACCAAAACGAGCTGCAAGATTCTGAAGTGGCCGACGCAATCACCTGACTTCAGTCCAGCAGAGAACCTCTGGCGGGCCTTGAAGGAGGCAGTCGTGGCACGCAGCCCCAAGAATGCCAATGAAGCGGAGGCCTCAGCCCAGGAGGAACGGGCCAAGGATCCCGTAGATCGCTGCAAGAAACTTGTATCAAGCTGTGCGTCACGTCTGAAGGACGTTATTTTGGCCCAAGAACTAGTGGAAGTCCTCAGGACGCACGTGCAGTCTGTGGCTCAGGGGTTGAATCGTTTTGTGAAAGGACATTTGTTGGTCCATTACAAACAATATCACTGCTTTTGTCTCATTCACAAGTCCTTCTTTTCATCCGATTGTGAACAAGATCAAAAAAGAAATGTCAAACTTGCTAAAACACAAGTTTGAACACAACAATACTTCTTTCAAACGTCATCGTCATGCTACTCAAATCACAGAACATGATTTTTCCCCTCACAATATTTCTTTATTCTTGTGAAATGATGACATTTTTTCTTGCGAGATTACAACTTTTTTTCTTGATATTTTGACTTTATTTTTGTAAAATTGCTGCTGATTTTCCCTTTTTTTCCGCTGTCTTGTTTTTTTTGTTAAATAAATCATATTTATTTAATGGGCCTTAGACTGCCCACAATAAAAAGGACACTCTGAAACGTGCTGTTTTGTCTTATTTATGGGGGGGAGCGCCACACACACGGTCCGCCATCTGCCCTGAACGGTGTAGGGGATTCATCCGTGAAGAGAACACCTCTCCAACGTGCCAGACACCATCGAGTGTGAGCATTTGCCCACTCAAGTCGGTTATGACGACAAACTGAAGTCAGGCCGAGACTCCGATGAGGACGACGAGTGTGCAGACGAGCTTCCCTGAGACGGTTTCTGACAGTTTGTGCAGAAATTCTTTGGTTATGCAAAGCGATTGTGTCAGCGGCTGTCCAAGTGGTTGGTCTCAGACTATCTTGGAGGTGAACATGCTGGATGTGGAGGTCCTGGGCTGGTGAGGTTCCACGTGGTCTGCGGTCATGAGGCTGGTTGGATGTACTGCCAAATTCTCTGAAACGCCTTTGGAGACGTCTTATGGTAGAGAAATGAACATTCAACACACGAGCAACAGCTCTGGTTGACATTCCTGCTGTCAGCATGCCAATCGCACGCTCCCTCAAATCTTGCCACGTCTGTGGCATTGTGCTGTGTGATAAAACTGCACAGTTCAGAGTGGCCTTTTATTGTGGGCAGTCCAAGGCCCACCTGTGCACTAATGATGTGTCTAATCAGCATGCTGATATGCACACCTGTCAGGTGGGATGGATGATCTCAGCAAAGGAGAAGTGCTCACCATCACACATTTAGACACATTGGCAACAATATTGGAGAGAAATGCTGATATTGTGGATGTGGAACAAGTTTTACATCTTTGAGTTCATCTCATAAAAAATGGGAGCAAAAACAAAAGTGTTGCATTGATGTTTTTGTTGAGTGTACATATACACACAATTTGATATTACATAGTAAAAATAAAAAAATATATCCAATTTGTATACAAATAAAATGTTAAATATATAGATATATAAAGATTTGATTTAATCATATCTAATAAATATATTCTTCATGTGAAAAATGTGTCTTTTTTTATATAATACTATAATAATAAATACTGTATATCTGTACTTGGTGAGATGCATGTTTTGGAGTAATGCCAATACGTAGAAATAAATTGTTCAATAAATCCTTTTTAGTGCAAAATAAAAAGAAAGAAACGGCCTGGAACCTGCATGTCTACTTGTCTCTTCGTCGGTGAGCCACGCTGTGCATCCTTTGCACATTCAAGCAAAGGTTGACTTGTTTAAGCTGATTAGCCAAAACTGGCGCGCTAAATGAGTCATGTTTAAGCAGAACGCCGCTGGTGAAAAAAAGCATCAATGGTCGCCAGGCTGTGGTAATCAAGTCGATGGCCTCAGTGCGAGTCCCAGCAGGCGTCAGGACAAATTCCGTTCATATCGACGACAGAGGGTTCACATCGGACGCGGTCTGACAGCGCCGTGACAAAGCGTCTCCGTTGGACGTCCCGCCGTGACAATGGGCCTCTGTGGAGCGTGCGCGTGATTATGTGGCATCACGCCTCGGGCGCCAACCGTGTGGCGCTGTGCCCCAAATACCTTTTCCCGCGAAGGCCTGCGACGCTAAACGCTGACGATACATCAGCGCTTTCCTTGACACCCGCTCCATTATTTCATCCTTCCCTGCCGCTCCTCGTCTCCTGCGCCGCCCTAATGGCTTCCGCGCCGTTCCCACCACGCATTAGACCATGTGCAGCGACACACCACCTCCGCTCGTTATGATGAGGCCTTATTGTTCGCTTGTGGCAATTTCCAGCACACTTAAGTGTATCCCTGGCAAAGGGAGATGGATTATGGAGATGAGGGCGATTATCATGGGCGAGGGTGCGGGAGGTTTGTTTACGGCGTCAAACACCGACTCCGCCATGCGGAACAAACACGTTCAAACGCAGAGAAGAAGGGGAAAAAAGGCACTTAAGCTTTCATTGTCTCCGCAGAGACAAACAACACAATTCTGGTCTTGGACGGGGGGGGGGTGACAATAACGTGCATGAAACCTCTCAAACCCCCAAAAGCCCCTCCAACCGGTTTCACGGAGCGGCACCAAATTTGGTGGCGGCTTACGTGGGACGCACAGAAAAAGAACAAACAGGAAGTCAGCCATTTTGGGTCAAAGCCAGGGGTCGTAGTTTCTTGAGCTCCTCCGAGGTTCTTCGACCAGATGAGCCCAAATCAACATCACAGACACAAGACAGACGGACGAGGACAAGTTCTGAAGCTTTGGAGCCAACGCCATAGGATGTGGGCGGGACATACAGACAAAATGTGAACGCAAGGTCCCATCTTGATCATGATTGGTGCGTACGAAGACAATGACACACCAAAGCTGCCCACTGGTCACTTCCTGAAATAGCCACAGCCCCACCCAGCGGCAATGTTACAAGCTGCCGCTAAAGTCAGTACTTTTTCTTGACTAAAATGATGACTGGATAGTTTTACTTTTTTAGGGTGAACATTTGGTCACAACACCCCCCCCACCATGCCACCTGTGTCTATTATTTTCCCGACAAACACGCCACATGGTGGCGCCGTGCGAAGGAAAATGTGAGAATATGAGACGACGGGAGGGCTCACTTGCAGAGGGCGTTTCGGCGTGCACGGGAGGCGTGGAGGGGACGAAGGAGGGGAAGAAGAAGGATCTCAGGGAGCGCTCGGTGTGCAGGGGCGAGCGCTGCGTGGGCAGGTTCTCGCAGCTTCCCATGCTGCTGTGGATCTGAAGGTTCAAGGGCTTGGTCTTCTTCTTGGCTCTGGGGGAGACAAGAACACACACGTGAGCGGCGCCCACTCGGAATCCTGCTTCCTCTCAAAGGCACCGCCGTGACGCACCTTCAAGCATACGTTAGGACGACGCAAGCATCAACGCACAAAGCATTTTACAAAGCACTCAGACATAAATGACTTCCATTGGGAACTCACAAGCACGGACTTGAACACTAAAGCATTCACGTTACCAGAAAGCAGGGGGTCCAAAGTGCGGCCAGGGGGCCATCTGGTTTTTTATTGACCTGCGGCGCATTCCATACATATCCTTTTACTAGGGGGAAAATCAGCAGTAATTTTAAGGTGAAACATTCAAGTAAAAATAAGCTCTATTTTTCTTATTTTTGCTGTTTTTAAGCTTATTGTGCCTTTAGGCTGTAGTTTTCCCATTGTTGCAGTTTTTTGTTTTTTTTGTGCCTTTTTTTGCTCTATTTTCCCCATTTGTGCTGTTTTTTTGTTAGTTTGTTGTACATTTTATTGGTTTGTTTTTTCCATTTGTGCTGCAAAAATGTGGAAATCAGCAGTAATTTTAAGATGAAATATTGACGTAAAAAGAAGCTCTGTTTTTCTTATTTTTCACATTTTTGGGGGTTATTGTGCCTTTAGGCTCTATTTTTAGCAGTTTTTTATTTTTTTCCCACGTTTTATTGGTTTGTTGTTCCCATTTGTGCTGCTGTCTTTTGTGTTCATTGCGTCTGTTTTGCTTTATTTTCCCAATTTTGGCATTTTTTTTATTTATCCTGCCTTTTTGCTCTATTTTTCCCATGTTTGCGATGGCGTTGGACAAAGTAGTTGCCATTGCTGTTCAGGAAAAGAGTGCAGGTGATTTCCGATGCGCGTTTGCAGAGGAAACGGCATGAGGAGGTTGCCTCCAGCCACGTGCGGAGGGAGGGGTGCCCGTAGGCGTGAGAAGTTGTGGTGAAGGAAAGGAAGGAAAGCGGCGCGGCGAGCGAAGACGCTTCATTTCATTCATCATCAGGAAACATTCAAGCCAAAGGAGCACTTGTCATGAAAAGCCCCCCCACCCGCCTCCCTTCCACCGACTCATTGAATTAAAGCTGCGGCGAGGAAGCAGGTTGGCGCTCCTTTGTCAGCCATTCCGATTGGACCACTTACTTACGTGCGTGCATGCGTGCGTGCGCCATCCGAGTGGAAATGAAAGCATTCATCTGGCGGGATGAGGAGCAGACGACGGGGAAAAGGACCTCAAAAGGAGGGGGGGCAGGAGAGAGGATTCCCGGTTTTGTGCGACTTCTTGTGGAGCGGGGGTGCCGCCTTAGAGCGTCTATTCACGCTCTGCTCGGGACCACGAGCTTCAAGGGGCCGCAAAGTTGGAGACTGCAAGGTGGAGGAGAGCAGATGACGTACATCAGCGCGTGCGTGCGTGCGTGCGTGCGTGCGTCACTGGTTCGTCACCGGTTATTCCCGTATTCGTCTTCCACAGCTCCACTTCGCACGCCAGCCTTTCTGCTCTCATGTATCCGTTGATTGATTGATTGATTGATTGATTGATTGATTGATATCCGCCAATGGAAAACAAGACCAACAAGAGAAAAGATGGAATAATCGGCAGTCATTTCAAACAGATAAAGTCACAAAATCCCGAGGAAAATAAATTCCTCTCACAAGAAAAGTCGTCTGAGGGCCACGGCTTTGTTCTCGCAAACCGAGGACTTTATTCTCCTCACTTGACTGCTTTTTCCTCACACTTTATTTCTCTAAATCTCTGATTATTTTGAAACGCCGTCGCAGCAGGCATTGCCTGAGGCAGCTATGAAAAGGGGGCCCTTTGTGACCTTTGCTTCATATTTGGACTTTTGTTCTCCTAAATGCACAACTTTATTCTTTTCTCATAAATGGATGACTTTTTATAGTTTTAATAGTTTTTCTTGCAAATTTGCCACTTTATTTTTGTAAATGTATGACTTTTTTCATAAATATACCATTTTTTCTTGGAAATGTTCATTATTCTGGTAAATTTACGACTTTATTCTCGTAAATGTACAACTTTTTTTCTTGGAAATTGCAAAACCTTTTTTCTCATAAATTTACAATTTTTTCTTGCAAATTTGCAACTTGATTCTCCTAAATATATGACTTTGTTCTCATAAACGTACAATATTTTCTCATAAATTTACGACCATATCCTCCAAATTTCAGATGATTTTTTTTTCAGTGTGGCCTGAATACTCCGTCATAGTCATTTTATGGGAAGAACAACGTCATTTTATTAGGAAAAATAACATCATTTTAGTAGCATTAAGTTGAAATGTTAAAGAATAAAATGTTTTTTTTGTTATGAGTCGCAATATTGTGAGAAACAAAACAAAAAAAATAATTTTTGGAAACTTAGCTTGGGGAAAAGTTATAATATTTTTGGAACAACGTCAAAATATTACGAGAGGAAAATTTACAAAGATAATTTAAGATGGAAGTTGAAATATTTCAAATTTACAAATAAAAATTAAATTAAATTAAAATTTACAAAAAAGAGTCACACATTTCTGAGAAAAAAGTCATCAAAGACGGAATATTAAAATAATCTGAGATTTCAAACAAAGTCGTAAATTCACAAGAAAAAAGAAAAAAGAATAAAGTCATAAATTTAGAAAAAAAAGTTGAGAGAGTTGAGAAAAAGGTCATATGATTCCGAGAATAAAGTTGTAAATTTATGAGAAAAAAGTCAAGTATTCAAATAATCTGAGATTTTAAGAATAAAGTTGTAAATTTACAAGAAAAAAGTCCTAAATTTGCAAGCATAAATTCATTAATTTAACAAAAGAAGTTGGAAACGTACAAGAAAAGGCGCATCATATTCCGGTTGTGAAAAGCAGGCGTGTGTGAACGGGCGTCAACGACCGCACAACTTATTGCCCGTGTATGCGGGACGTATGAATCATACGTTGACATACGTCCAAATGTTTTGTACATGCACAAAATTTTGGGACGACTTGGACGTACTACAACGTATGCCGGCGTGCTTCCGCGTGCTCTTAACTTATACAAAACTTACCCAGAACTTATTGGACGTACGCCAGCGTATTGGCCACATTTTTCGTACGTTGGCGTAAGCTGGCTAAATCGTCAAGGAGTGCCAGGCGTTGGGCGTTGGGCATAAGTTGTGAACACCGGCAACACGCTACGCATTCGTTGGTATAAGTTGTCTATAGGTTATAGAAACGTTCTACATAAGTTACTAATACGTCATGTTTGCGTCGACCTCGTTATGAATACGCTATGTATACGGCCAAAAAAAAAAAAAAATGTCGGCAGTTCAACGTATGCCATCAAAATGATGACGTCGGGCATGCGCCGCCTAAATCGCCCTCATGATAGTCGTAGATTCCGGAGGAAAATGATGATGATGATGATGATGATGCTCAGCAGACAGCAAGTCACTGGAGGCACAGAAAAAAAAAGCAAAAGAGTGCAGCGACACGAGCAAACAAAAGTGACAGGAAGACAGCAAGGAGGATGAGGATGAGGTTTGGAAGAAGAAGGCACCGAAGCAGGACCGCCAGCAAAGACAAGACAGCCGAGCACAGAAACAGCGAGCAGGACTGCTTCCACACCACAAGTCTGACTGGCGTCTGCAGGAACGTCTGAAATCCACGTAAGGAGCGCAATTTCACACGAGTCCTCATTTTGGGAGAAGAAGAATTTGGAATTTTACAACAAGAAAGTGGGAATATGACGAGAAAGAAAAAAGAAAGTGTGTACGGCGACGAAAAAGAGCAGTAATTATGTTGCGAAAACACCACAACTGCCTTTTGGGACAAACGTATGACTTCACCGTATTCTCAAACTGACAACTTCTTTCACAATAAAGCCAAAAATTTACCAAAAAATGTTGTACATTTACAAATGTAAAGTCGTAAATTGTACCTTTTTTACAAGAATAAAATAGTGCATTATGACTTCACTGGATTCTCATAAATTGAAACGATTTTTCTCTGAAATTTACAAGTAAAAAAAAGTACATTTCTGAGAGTAAATTCACGAATAAAGTCGTAGATTTCTGCCTTTATTTTGGTAAATTTACCACTCTCGTGGAAATTCACATACGTTTGTAAAAGTGGTAAATGCACGAGAAAAAGCTGGTAAAATTGGAAATCTACAAGAATCAAATCTTAAATGTATCAGAAAAAAGTCCTAGATTTATGAGAATCAAGTCGTAAATGTCCAAACATGAAGTTGTGAATTGATGAGAGTACAATCATCAATTCACGACTTCACTGCATTCTCATCAAGAAGGCAGAGAAGGCTTGGAACGTCTACCAGAATAAAGTCACACATTCCCAAGTCGTACATTTAGGAGAATAAAGTCACAAATTGAATAGAATAAATGAATAAAACTGGGAATCAAATCCCAAACTTATGAAAATGATGTCATAAATTTACAAGAATAAAGTCGTACATTTACGAGAAAGAAAGTCACGATAACAAAGTCATGAATTTACTCCATTAAAAGTCGCAAATTAACACAAAAAAAAGTGGTAATGTGACCTTTGACCACGGCCAAAGGTCACATATAAGTGCCCCCTTTTCATAGCTGTCTCGGAGGATGCCCGTTACGACGGTTATTAAAAGAATCGGAGATTTCGGCAATAAAGCGGTCAATTTCCGAGAATAAGCTGGCAGCGTTTTGTACATTTATGGCTTTATTCATGACATCCTTTCATTTAAATGATCCGTGGTGCCGCCATGAGACGAAGGAATGGTTTGATGAGGAAATGCCGCACATCGCGTCCTCGCCGACGCCGTGTTCAGGCTGCTCAGAAATGAAGTTGGCGAGCGCGCAGGCCAGCAGCCAAGCCTTTTCCTCAATCCAACCCCAACAAAAAGCATCGGCAGAGCTTTGGGGGGGTTAAAATGTCTGTGAAGTGACCCCCGCAGGGGTTGAAGGCGTTGCACGACCTCTGCTCACTCCCACCCCCGAGAGGATGAAGATCCAAGTATTCTCACTTGACAAGATGGCGTCAAAATGTGACGGCTGTACGGCACATGCAGGTAACCATAGCAACTCACCTGCCAACTCGCCTCCGTCATGTGTTTACACGCTGCGTCTGTTGCTATAGCGACCACAGCGCTCTGCATACGCCCACGGGTCATCACGGGTCATCACGGGTCATCACGGGTCATCACGGGTCATCACCTGATCACTACAGACTGCAGTCTTTGCATTTTGGGACCAAATACCGCAAGCTTTTGCTTTTGTAAAAAGGTCTTCTACTTGGGGTAGGAAAATGCAAGGAAATACAAGGAATATGTGCCTTTTTACAAGATGAGCGGAAATAAGAGGAAGAAGAATCACGTGCAGCTCAAAGTTGCAACTCTACAAATAAAAATGTGCACTTTGACGAGAAAGAGCAACCATTTGGAGAAAATACTGCAGTTTTACCCCCCCAAAAAAAAGTGCACTTCTACCACAAGTCATGCATTTGAGGAAATATGGCAATTTTACCCCCCAAAAATTCTCTTTTCTAAAAAAGTCATAATTTTGAGAAGATACTGCAATTGTACACCCCCAAAAATTGCACTTCTACAAAAAAGTAATAAATTTGACAAAATATGGCAATTTTACCCCCCAAAAAAGGCACTTCTATGAAAAAAGTAACACATTTGAGAAAATACTGCAATTTTACCCCCCCCAAAATTTCACTTTTCTACAAAAGAATAATAAATTTAGAGAAAATACGTCAATTTCACCTGAAAAAAAGGGCACTTCTACGGAAACAAGTAAAAAATGTGTAGGGCGGCATGGCTCATGCGGGTTCAATCCTGCGTCCTCCCGTGGCCGTGTGGACGTGTCCTCGGCCAAGACGCTGACCCCCCAGTAAGTAAATGTGCTAACAGTCTCAAAGCGCCGCGAGCGCCTTGGAGACCATTTACCAAAATACTGCAATGTCAGCAGAAAAAGGTCATTCCAAAAACAAAATAAAAATAAAAGTCATCATTTTGGGAGAAGAGCAGCTTTTCATTTTACAAGAATAAAGTCCTCAAATTATGAGCAGCAACACAAAAAAGCGTACTTCTACGAGAAAAAGTCATCACTGATGAGAAAATCCTGACATTTTAAGAGGAAAAAGCAATTTTACAAGAAAGTCGAGATGTGAAGAAAAAAAGTCGTCATTTTGGGAGAAGAACGACGTCGAATTTGACAGCAATGAAGAAAAAAGGCTATTTTCCAGCGTGACGCGTTCGCTGAGCACGGGAACGACGCGGCTAGCGGGCTACAAGAAGAACGTCTTCATTGGGTTGCTATGGCGACACCTAAAGCATCCTGATTATCGCGGCGCGACGACGGCTCGTCGTCAGGCGGTGCGGGTGTTGACGCGCGCGACCTTTGCGTCTCCCGGCTGGGAGGTGTTCATCACCTGAGTGTCACTCAGCATCTCCGTCACGCACGAACCAACGAGAAGCTCTTTGGTGGCGGAGGATGAGGATGAGGATGAGGATGAGGATGAGGATGAGGATGAGGATGAGGCGTTCAGGGGTTATTCAGAAGACGGCGGACGGCGACCGGGAACGAGTTCACCCCCACGGACTGGTTGCTTCCTTGCTTACTCGTGAGTCCTGTACCTTTAAGAAAGTACTCCCAGTCGCAGCCCGGGGGGGGGGCACATTCTAAAAATAGAATTTAACCACCAAAAAAACAACAGCAGCAATAAAGTCCAAACACGAAGAGAAAAAGTTGTCACCTAATTAGAAAAGAAAAATGATGTCCCAGTTATCATTTTAGTAGCGTCATTAAAAATAGTTGTAATATTATTTTGAAAAAAACACAAAATTACAAAAGATCAAAATTAGGCTGCAGGAAAAGTTATAATAAGAATGAAGTGAAAATATGACGGGGATAAAGTCGGAATATTACCAGAAGGAAGTTGAACTGGTCGGGAAAAAACAACAGCAGGAATGACCAAAAAATAGCAGCAATTTTACCAGAATAAAGTCCAAATATGAAGAGAAAAGAAGTCATAAAGAAAAAATGTGTAATATTAAAGGACTAATAGTAATAATAATATTCATAATAATAATAATAATAATAATAATAGGTATGATTAGAATGATTATTATGAAAGAATAGCAATAATAATAATAATTATTATATTATTATTATTATTATTATTATTATATTATAAAAATAATTATTATATTATGATCAGAATTATTTGTATTATTATATTTATTAGTCTTGTTATATAATTACAATATAACAATAATAAAATAATAAGATTCATAAAATGTTAATAATATTAAAATAACAAATACAATATTGTTCACCAAAACTAATAAAATATATAATTCTAATTACAATATAATAATAATAATAATAATACAGTATATAATAATAATAATATTATAATATTATTTTTTGAACACCACAAAAAAAAAACAGCTGTAATTTTATGAGAATAAAGTCCAAAAAAATTATACAGGGAGCTGAAATAGTCAAGACAAATATCTTATATTTCATTAGCAAACAAAAACAACATAAAGTTGTCATTTTTGGAAAATTAGGTTGGGAAAAAAGTAAGAATATTACGGGAATAAAGTCACAATATTGTTGGAATAAAACCCTAATATTAGTCATGATATTACAGGAATAAAAAAGTAAGAATATTACGGGAATAAAGTCACAATATTGTTGGAATAAAACCCTAATATTAGTCATGATATTACAGGAATAAAAAAGTAAGAATATTACGGGAATAAAGTCAAAATATTGTTGGAATAAAACCCTAATATTAGTCATGATATTACAGGAATAAAGTCACAACATTCCAAGAAGAAAAATGACAACAAGAACATTGAAATAGCTGGGAGGAAAACAGCAGAAATAAAAGAAACAGATGCAATTTTACAGCCAAGTCAAAATATTGACAGAAAAAAGTCACACTAGACAAAGAATGGGAAACAGTAAGAAAAAAGATATGTTTTATGATGAAAAACAAACAAAACATGATCGGAATAAAGCCATGATATTACCAGAAGAACATTTTTCAAGATTATTCAAGAAGAAATTCAAGAAGAAATTCAAAATATTTGGAAAAACCCCCAGTAAAAATGGGAAAAGAGAGCAAACAGCAAGAAGCTGAGATGAAAGAGGCGTCTGACTAAACACCTGAGTCGCATCTTTCACTTCAAGACCAAAGAGCTTCACAAGACCACTTCTTTTCTGCACGAGGAAGGCCAAGCAAAAAAAAAAAACAAAATCCAAACACGCCCGCCTCCCAGAAGCGCGGCGCCAAAGTGGAGAAGTCACTTGGCCTTTAGTGTGTTAGCTATAGCGCTCATTAACATCCGCCACGCGCTTCATTAATTGACTCTCCAGCCCAAAGAGCCTCTTGGCTGTGAAAAGGCCACGGAGAGAGGGAGAGGCGTCGCTGAAGGTCCCAAAAATAACGACGGGAGACGGCGAGGACGACGTACTTGTCTGGAGATGAACGCTGAAGTGGCGCCGGCTGGTCTGACAGGCGCATACCACCAGAAAAAGACGGAAACGACGGCATTTTTAAAACGCCAACAATCAAAGATGCTCACAGGAGCTGGGGTGAAAGGTCATGTGCGTCCAGTAGACGGCTTGGAATACAATCAAACTTGTATTCCAAGATGCTAGGTTTTGCATGCAAATAGCATGCAAAACCTAGCATCATAGCGTCTGCCAATGCTGATACTATGATAATGCTACTATGCTAACGTTAGCATGCTAAAACCTAACATGATAGCACAAAGTAATTTTAAAAGTTCTACTTATTAAAAACAGCTAAAAATACTACTTTAATGTTAGCATGCTAACATTAACATGCAACACCTAGCATGGTAGGACTGTCTGCATATGTTAATACTCACAAAAGTGGCAGAAAATGCTAACATGCTAATGTTAGCATGCGAGCAATGCTAACATGCTAACACCTAACATGACGGCACTAAGTGTTTCCATAAGTTTCTACTCATGAAAATGATGCTAATGTTAAAGCATGTAAGCGATGCTAACGAATGGCTAAAAATTCTACTTTAATGTTACCATGCTAACATGTGTATGTTAGCCTGCAGTACCTAGCATGGTAAACACTAAGGGTCTGTGTATGTTAATACTCACACAAATGACAGAAAATGCAAACATGCTAATGTTACTAATGTCTACTCATGAAAATGGCTAAAATGTTACTATGCTAATGTCAGAGCATGTTAGCAATGCTAACGTTAGCATGCAAAACCCGGCATGATAGCGTCAGTGTTGATACTATGTTAATGCTACTATGCTAATGCTAGCAATGTTAACATGCTAACGTTAGCATGCTCAAACCTAACATGCTAACTATTCCCGAATAAGACCAATCTATCATCTCTCATTTGTTTGCTCTACTTTTGAGAGAGGAGGCGTTCAAAAGCTTTTGTTTCAAATTCAGGCTTCGCTACACATCTAAAAAAATCAATTGAAAAAAACCCCACACAATACTGTTTTTCAGTCTTCCCCACTTTCCATCCACTTTTGAGGGAAGGGGCGCTCAAACGCTCGCTTTTGAAGTTGTGGCTGTGACACCGCCTCTGACCCGCCCCCAGCCACTTGATCCCGCCCCGTGTGTACACCCACCACTTCATGGAGGATCGCTTTGCTTCGCTACAGATGTTAAAAAGACACAATATCAGCTTGTGTGTGTGAAGCAAATGCATGAAATCAAACCACGAAATGCACGTTTTCCAAACAACCACGGGGGTTTTCCGTGGCGAAGCCTCGCGCCGTCCGGCACACGACAGCAGCGAGCCGCCACATTCACGCTTCGCGCGGCCGTCACATCTTGTTTCCACGGGCGCGAGAAAAATGTGTCCCGGGGTCAGAGGGTAATCCCCGGTTATTGCGTCCCGGCCGCCGCACACGACGAGGGCCCCGAGGAGCCACGACAGCTTATGAGAAACCCGGAGGTGCTTTCGGGAGGAGTCAAGCGTATTTTCAGACTATTTGAGGAAAGGAGAAACGCAACACGAAGGCAACAGCGGGGAAGGAAGCGGCAAACCAATCAACGGAGGTTTTTGATGTCAGGTTAGCGCTCTTCCATTGTTAACGTCTCCTGCTGGGAACACGTGGGGCCCCAACCATTCTGCCTAGCAACAAGAGGCCCTTCAAGCAGTGCCACAAAGTGTTCCGGTTAAATTCACGCCCGCAGCTCGAAAGCGCCCGTTTGATGCTGCGCCTCCACCCGCGTCATCCGGGCGAGTCGGCTGCTGCGGTCCATCAGCGCTCGGGGGGGCCGGTAATGGATCCTCTAATGCCGCCGGTGATGACGGGCAGCAGCGGGGCTCTGTCATCTAATGGCATTATTGGAACGGGCGCAGCCCCACGGGGCCGGCTCTGGTTCCTGATTAGCCGGCAGCGGCGGATTCTGTTTGCGGCCAAATCCGATCAGCATCGCGCCAGACGGTCAGGAACGCTTATCTGCACCGGCGCTCCGTGATGGACTCCAGCAAAGAACGCCATCGAGATCTGTGGAGCGCAAACTTTGGAATCCATGTCGAACTTCAGCTTGAACGTGTGTGATTGGACGCCGCAGCGCCGTTGTTCATTTGTTAGCTACAACGTCTTCAAGGACAAACAACCAAAACAGCCTGGAGGAGCGCACTCCGTCCCTCAGCACAGCACTCCTGTCACGCGCAGGATCTTTGTTTTAGCAGCACGTCCTCATCTAATACAGGATCTTTGACTGGCGTCCTTACTGTAGGTCCTTAAAAACAGCACAGCACGTGTGTCTCATATAGAGGATCTTTGAACAGCATTTTTGCAGTTGGTATGAAAAAACAGCAGAGCGCTTCTGTCACATAGAGGATCTTTGATTAGCGTTTTTGCGGTATGTGTTTAAAAGCAGAAGAGCGCTCCTGTCATATAAAGGATCTTTGAGAGGTGCTTTTACAGAACACTCCTGTCATATAGAGGATCTTTGAGAGGTGCTTTTACAGAGCGCTCCTGTCATATAGAGGATCTTTGATTAGCGTTTTTGCGGTATGTGTTTAAAAGCAGAAGAGCGCTCCTGTCATATAGAGGATCTTTGAGAGGTGTTTTTACAGAGCGCTCCTGTCATATAGAGGATCTTTGAGAGGTGTTTTTACAGAACACTCCTGTCATATATAGAGGATCTTTGATTAGCGTTTTTGCGGTATGTGTTTAAAAGCAGAAGAGCGCTCCTGTCACATAGAGGATCTTTGAGAGGTGCTTTTACAGAGCGCTCCTGTCATATAGAGGATCTTTGATTAGCGTTTTTGCGGTATGTGTTTAAAAGCAGAAGAGCGCTCCTGTCATATAGAGGATCTTTGAGAGGTGTTTTTACAGAGCGCTCTTGTCATATAGAGGATCTTTGAGAGGTGTTTTTACAGAACACTCCTGTCATATATAGAGGATCTTTGATTAGCGTTTTTGCGGTATGTGTTTAAAAGCAGAAGAGCGCTCCTGTCACATAGAGGATCTTTGAGAGGTGCTTTTACAGAGCGCTCCTGTCATATAGAGGATCTTTGATTAGCGTTTTTGCGGTATGTGTTTAAAAGCAGAAGAGCGCTCCTGTCATATAGAGGATCTTTGATTAGCGTTTTTGCGGTATGTGTTTAAAAGCAGAAGAGCGCTCCTGTCATATAGAGGATCTTTGAGAGGTGCTTTTACAGAACACTCCTGTCATATATAGAGGATCTTTGATTAGCGTTTTTGCGGTATGTGTTTAAAAGCAGAAGAGCGCTCCTGTCACATAGAGGATCTTTGAAGCATGAAGGTACGGTGGAGAACACGAACGTGTGAACGTGTTGAGCCGAGTGACTTACTTTGGCGTCTGCGTGTCGTCCAAGCGGGTCCCCAGCTGGAACTCGTGGGATTTGCTGCGGTGCAGGGCGCTGAAGCCCGGCAGCAGGTGGATGAGCTTGCGACTGGGCGGCGGCGGCGTTCCCGGGGCCTTCACTTTGTTCCTTCGCCGTATGGGCGGAGTGCCGGGCGGGGTCATGGTGTTGAACACCAAGGGAGTCCGAGGGGGAGTGGGGCCAAAATGCCTCTGGCGAGGCGACGGGGGTAGCGAGCGGTGGCCAGAGTCCAAGGTGGGCAGGAGTCCCGTGGAGGGGCTGTCCACGGTCAGACGGTCTGCGTACAAAGGGGGCGCCGGGGCCTGGGGGCTGTGGCACATGTGCTGGTTGTACTTGGACTGGACTTTGGGGCTTTGGGACAGTTGGAAGCGGATCCACTGGCTGGCCTCCGGCTGACACACGGGGGTGTTTTCCTTGCCCGACTCGGAGGTCGGCCACTGGATGGACCAGTCCTGCTTGGTCTGGCTCCCTGTGGACCACAGACAACGTCTTCAGAACCAAAGCAAATGCATGATGCTGTCTGTCTCTAATGTGAGCCCGCTTTCTCATGTACTCCAGATGATGAAAGTGGAGATGATTCCTCCATGCACGTCATGCCTACCGGGCTGCGCTTATGAAGCATGAATGCGTGCGGCGAGCTTCCTACCGGCCAATGAACGAGCTGCACAGTGCGGCGGCGGCGGCAGTAAAATGGAAGAAAAAGCAAGAAGAAGGAAGCACGGCGGGCAAACAGCGGCCATACTTTACCTCCGTTAGTGTGCAATCTATCCTCCTCAAGTTGTTCTTGGGAAAGACACAAAGAAAGAGAAGGAATGTCTTTATTCCTTTTTATTGGCCCTCGGCAGATTGCAAAAAGAACATCAATGAACGATCAATCACGAGATGCACAGTCCACCCCCCCTCCAGCTTCACTCCATCAAAAACACACTCAAGCAGAAATCAGCCTCCTTCCTTGGCTGATCCACCGATTATTACCAAAAATAGCTGCATATTGAAGCAAATACTCAAAATTAGGAGATAAAAAGCCAGAATTATGCCATTAAAAAGTAAAAATATGATAAAAGGGAAGTCAAAATGATGCAAGCAAGTCAAAACTAG
The DNA here is from genome assembly GCF_027744805.1 of Dunckerocampus dactyliophorus. Taxonomy (NCBI): domain Eukaryota; kingdom Metazoa; phylum Chordata; class Actinopteri; order Syngnathiformes; family Syngnathidae; genus Dunckerocampus; species Dunckerocampus dactyliophorus. Next base: position 36,783,942 of record NC_072822.1, read on the forward strand.
GAGATAAAAAAGTCCTAATTATGTCGTAAAAGTCAAAATTATGAGACAACAAGTTGAAATGAGATAGGAAAGTCATGATTATGAGACAAAGTCGAAATTATAAGATAAAAAGTCAATTACGAGACAGTAAAATCCTACTTGTGAGCCAAAAAGTTGAAATAATGCAACAGGAAAGTCATAATCATGAGAACATGAGAACAACAATTATGAGATAAAAATGATGAGACAAAGTTAAGAGAGGAAAAGTCAAAACTATGAAATGAAAAAAATGTAGATTATGAGACACGTACAGTATGTATTTGAAACATGGCTAAACGAAGTAAAAGCCCAATATAAAGCATTCAACTTGACAATGTAGTATCCTGCATTGACCAGCAGGTGTCAGTATCAGGTAGAAGTATTCAGTGAAACAAGCACCAGACTGTTATTGCAAGTTGAAATGACGTCATAACAGGCACAATAACAACAACAGTAGGAATAGTATTAGTAGTACTAGTAGTAAGAGTGTAAAGGTGACTATAGGGGTGTTATTTCACATCTAGAGGGCTCTAATGTTAAAAAGCACATTTAGAAGGTGGAAAATGTGGTTTCTATGCTCTAGCTACAAAAGTATTGATTTACGAATGCATATGCTGACTAAACTGGATTGGTTTCGGCATCTTTAATCCACAAAAGCCGTGCGTTTGAAAAAGCGTGACAGCGTGTCAGCCAGCCACCCAGACTGCTGTTGACCGAGAGGACGCCGTTGATGCAAATCTCTCTGCTCTCGTCATTATTTTGCTTTGCGGTGGCGGCGTCTCAGAAGAGCGATGAGCATCAAAAGCAGACTTCAAACACAAATATCAACACCAGCAGCGTCAACGCAACACTTTTTTTTTAATAAAAAAGGTCCCAGCAGACTTTCTGAACTCAGGGTGAAAAAGGAGCCAACTGCGAGTAAGACGAGGCTGCAAGGGACACGGCGACGCATCGTCTTTTTATTTTGTAATGTCATTTAGTCCCGTTCAACACACGCGCCTGCGTTTATTTTGAAGCACACGTTGAACGTCTGCAGATTGGAATCGTACACAAACAAAACCTCTTTTTTCCAACGTTGTTTCAAGCCTTGTTGCACCCGAGCATAAACAAGAGAGATCTCTGCCATCAGTGGTGTCACAGTCTGCTGTTTGCACGAGTGCTGCCGACACTTGGGGAGCAGCGGTTCATTGAGGGACATACTGACACTTTGGACCACAATTTGGGCACGTTTACTGTGAGGTGTACTCACTTGTGTTGGCGGTAATGTGCCGGCAGCACTCGTGCACAAGACTACCACCAAGCTCGACTGTAGGCACGACGCAATTATCTCACTACTCACCTGTGTTGCGCGCTATTTGGGCAATAATGTGCTGTGTTTTGACAGGAAACCTCTACTGCTATGCTAGCTCCCCAGCATCGTCCCATCGTCCCAAATGATGTTGTAAACAGCGGTGTAAAAGGTTCCCATCTTCCAAGGGTCATTTAATCCAAATAAATATTTCTTTCAGACGCGGCCGCGGCCTTAAATGATGCACCTCCACCTCCAGTGACATCGCTCATCAACCCGACACCCTTGAAATCCACGTCAGCCAACAGGAGTCACACTCGCAGGATGTTAGGAGTCAATTTAACCAGCAGGTATCTTAGCAACAAGCCGGTCTGAGTCGGAGCAGAACCGGCGGAGCGCTAATGAACGTCCACGTCCGCTACCGTCTCACCTGAGCTCGAAGCCTCGGGCTAAATGAGGCCGAGGCGGCAAAGTGGTGAGCGCCTGGGCACTTTTGTGTGCTCATTTGTCACAAAGTTGAAGGGCTCGCTCTCAGATTCCGTCGATTCATTTTCACTTTTTGGCCAATTTGAACTAGCAAACGGAAGGAAGGGCTTTGGTGTATTTGTCAGGTGATGTTGAGGTTGGGGACCAGCCTCCATCGGTTGCCTGGCAACTGGATGGCCAAAAACATCACCCCGGTATGACAAGCTGACATTCTTACACCTCTACTTTGTTTTGTTTTTTCATGCAGCGGCGTTACGACTCAATAAGTCCAAAACAACACTTTTCATTAGAACTGAGGCTAAGATTCCAAGATGCCCCCCATGACAGCCTTCACGTACTCACCCAAATCCAATCTCCTCTTTCTTCTTGACAAACATTAGCCCACGTGCCAACAAGCTCAGACACGCTAACGCCACCAGGCGGGGGAACCTCACTCCATTCACTGTCTATGTCGCTACAATCAGACTCCCCTCAAGTCGTATCATCCAAAATCCCCACGAGGTTTACTCCTTGAAAGTTGAAAGAGATGCATCAAAGGATGAACTCTGCATCCGTGTTTTGCTTTCTCTTTAGCTTTTGCACAGAAGAACGCTAGCGTCCTAACACAGACAGCATGTCAACATATGAAAAACAGGGTACCAAAGTTAGGATGTGCTAACTTCCCTGGCCTTGGGCACCTCACACCATTCACCTGAACCCCAACCTGACTGTTCTCTTTACGTTTATCTCCCATTTTGGATTTTTTTCACAAACCGTTGAGGCAGCAAGTCAACATATGAAAAGCAGGGTGCTAAAGTTACGATGGCTAACTTCACCAGACTTGGGAACCTCATTCCATTCACCCCAACATTCCGTTTCTCTTTGTGTTTGCCTCCCATTTGGATTTCTTCCACAGCCCGTTTAGGCAGCAAGTCAACATATGAAAAGCAGGTACCAAAGTTATGATGCGCTAACTTTGCACTATTCAAAACTCCACAGAGATTTGGGGCAAAACAAATGCGCCTGTAAAGTTACAAGACATGACTGGAGACATCAGCGTGGCACACACACCCTTGCTTGGCTGAGCAACAGACGATCAATTCGGCACCTGTGTTCTCAAGATTCAAGATTCAAGATTCAAGATTCAAGATTCAAGATTAGGAAGAGAAGAGTTTTATGTCATATGCACAGTAAAACAGCAGTTCTACTATGCAATGAAATTCTTATTCTGTTCATTCTCCCAAGAAAAGAAAGAAAACACAAGAAAGAATAAGAACATAAGAAACATAAATACCAATAGATTAAGCAACAACAACAGAAGAGACATTAATACAGATAAATAATACAAATAAATAAATAAATAAATAAAGTGCTATGAGTGTGTGTTGCATGCGGCGTGTGTGAGTGCTTCGTTGAGAAGCCTGATGGCCTGTGGGTAAAAGCTGTTTGCCAGCCTTGTGGTCCTGGACTTCAAACTCCTGTAGCGTCTGCCTGACGGTAGGTCGATAGTCTGTGATGTGTTGGAGCCCCGCCCACATGCGCCGAGGGTCTGAGGTGGAATAGTAGCCCTCCAGCTTCTGTCTGTACTGTCTTTTGGCCTCTCGTATGGACCTCCTCAGGTCATATCTGGCCTTTTTGTAGTCCTCAGCGGTGCCCATGACAAATGCAGTCGAACGAGCACGTAGCTTAGCCCTTACATCACAGTTCATCCACTGTTTTTGGTTAGGGTATTTTCTGTAATACTTGGTGGTGGTAACAGTCTCTATGCATGTGCTAATGTAGCCAGTAACAGCAGAAGCATATTCATCCAAATCAACAGTACAATCTTCCCTCCCCGCTGCAGTTTTAAACACATCCCAGTTTGTGCAGCCAAAGCAGTCCTGAAGTACTTGATCAGTTTCTTCATTCCACACTTTAACTGCTGTACTTACAGGGGGAGCTTGTTTAAGAAGTTGTATGTTGGATAAAGGAATATGGAGATGTGGTCGGCCTTTCCAAAGTGGGGTCTTGGAACAGCCTTCAAAGCACCTTTCATGTTGCTGTAGACTTGGTCCAGGATGTTATTTTCCCTTGTGGGAAAGCTCACATGCTGGTAATATTTGGGGAGGACAGTCCTGAGGTTACAGTGGTTGAAATCGCCAGATATAATGAATACAGCGTCTGGGTGTTTGGTCTCGTGTTTATCAATGATGTCATGCAGGAGGCCTAGTGCGTTAGCGGTGTTAGCTCGTGGTGGGATGTAAACAGCAGTTAAATACACAGCGCTAAACTCACGAGGCAAATAAAAAGGTCTGCATTTCACCATCAGCAGCTCAATGTCCTGCGAGCAGTGCTTTTCCATCGTCTGTACGTCTGTGCACCACCGTTTGTTTTGCTTTTCCTTTGGCTTTTTGTGGCGACAGCAACGGTTGTCGAGACGATGTGTGGCGAAAGCAATCACCTGACGCATCCTAACATGTCAGCAAAGCTAATGCTCTTATGCAATAAACGCTGAGTCGTTCCTTTTTGTGGTTGTCAAGAACTTTTAAAAAGCGTCAAAACTTTTTTTTTTTACAATAAAAAATTCAATGTTAAAGGTTTTTCAACAGGCATGCAAATTCTCCTAATTGCTTAACCTGCGTGTTGCACGCCCAGTGGTGCTCGTTAAGGTGGGTGTCGGGGGAGGGTGAGCTCAACAGTCGATCACTCATCCCATCTCAACCGCCCCCCTCCCAGTCCCTCATCGCCCACCCATCCTGACTACTTTGTCTTACTCATGCGGGCCTTATTGCTCCTGTTGTGGAGCCCATTAGGCCTCGAGAGGCCGACTCATTCCTCGGTGGCGTCAAAGGCGGCCATGAGAGGACACCTGCGATGATCAGCAGTTAGCCTGATCTGCAGCAGGTCGAACATGCAAGTGTGTGTGTGTGTGTGTGTGTGTGTGTGTGTGTGTGTATTGCAAAAAAGAAGCGAGCGGCTGCCTCTGAAACCTATGACTCATCCTCTCTGCGCCCGGCGGACCACAGTCCCAGGAGCTCGTAGCGAAGAATTCTATTAGTTTCCATCCTACACCATCACGCCACGCACAGCCCCTCTGCTTCTCCTCTTATGCCGTGTCTAATCCGACCCGGATTGTAGCGACCAACCGCGCTGGCCTGTTTTATATAATTCACCCCGTGAGTCATGACACAGGGGCAACATTCTCTCACACGTGCATCATCTTTAATCCTCCAGGCTGCTTCAAAATGCTCGTAAGAAATAACACCCAAAAGCTCTCAGGAGCTTTTTGAACCTGCTAAAACCGCTCATACTGGACACATCGCATTAGGGACAACACATTTATTTAAAACAAGGGTACCAAAGTTATGATGCGCTACCTTCGCCGGCCTTGTGAACCTCACTCCATTCACCCTAACCCTCCTGTTCTTTGTATTTGCCCCCCATTTGGATTTCTTCTGCAGCCCATTTAGGCAGCAAGTCAACATATCAAAAGCAGGGTGCTAAAGTTACAATGTGCTAACTTCACTGGACTTGGGAACCTCACTCCATTCGCCCTAACCCTACTGTTATCTTAGTGTTCACCTCACATTTGAATTTCTTTGGAAGCCTGTTTAGGGAACAAGTCAACATGTGAAAAGGAAGGTACCAAAGTGAAGATGCGCTCACTTCAATGGACTTGGGAACCTCACTCCATCCACCCTCACCCTAGAAATACGCCTTTTGTGGTCTTTGTACACGCCATGGAGGACCAAACAGGAGAGCTACTTGATACGGTCAGCATAACTAAGCAGGAGAAGTTTGAACCATTTGGGGTTAACGCACACTAATGGCATGTGAATAGAGCGAGGTTCCCCCACCTGGTGTGGTTAGCATGTCAAGGGAGGAATTAAAAAGGTCCCAGATGAGGCAAAAACAACTTTTTAATGACGTTCTCACAGTCATGTGTGTCCCCACAGCCTCTTCATGATCTTCGTTTTCGGCATTATAAACATGACACCACTTTGTAAAAAAAAAAAAAAAAAAAAAAGGCTTTGCTACACATCTTGAAGCAAAGCCTTGCCAACTATCCGTCAGCCGGCTACAGGCGTGGGAGCGCTACATCTGATCATTTCCTTCTCCTTCAGCGACTAGGCTAAGCAAGCATGATGTACTTGTACTTACTCGGTATCGGATCAGGACCACAATGTTCAGTATCGGACACCGCTGCTGTCCAGTCAAGTCACCATGACGTCAATGTTTGACATCCTCGTTATCGGGAGGCAGGTCGGTTAACTCAAAGTCGTTTTGTAGTTTTGAAATCACGGCAGACCGCAAGGCTCCTCTGTGTGAGCACAGCTCTCTTCCAACCCGACTGAGTCACTTTACGACGTAATTTGATTCATTAGCTCGCTTAATTCGATTCTGGCTTAGCGTGCCAAAGAGTCTGTGAAGACAATACAAGGAAGGAAGGAGCTGGGATGTTTGGAGAAGAGAAAGGAGGAGAGGAGCTGTTGTTCAGGAAAGCAGTGAGTCCAGAACTTGAATTTGTTGCATTTAAATATGACAAAATTATTTGTTTCAGAGCCGAATTACCCTCAGGATGTCCAAAAGCTGAAATTAGTGGTGGGTGGGTCGATCCAAGCACCATTAGTATTGATAACATGGGTATTTTGTTTACTTATATTGACTTTGTTTTGCTCAAAAACTGTATGGAGTAAAAGGGAATAAGGGAATTATTCTACATTGTCTTTTATGTACGTATACATCGTTCCTTTTTCACAAATAAACGTGTTGATGAAAATGCTTTGTTTTGTTTGCCTAAAATCAAAATTTACATTAACCAAATTAAAAGGCAAAAATCGCAAAATATATTCATTAATCTTGAAAATGTTTCAAGTAAAAAGTAAAGGCAATACCGGCGCTATAGTTACAGCTTAACTCGTGATCTTCTACTGCCCCCATCTCGTTATAACGCGCCATTGCAGCGGCAAGGAACACGAACGACCGAAAACCAACAGATTGGTCTTTGTCGCCCCCAACTGTCTCAACGGGGAACAGCACCCATAGCAGCGCAAACAACACAAGGAAAAAAAACATCCAGAAAACATATTTTAAAAAAGACGGATAAAAAACACTTTTTTGCTTGCCTAAAATCTAAAATGTGTCCAGTGTTCTTGATCACCAAATTAAAAAGGCAGAAAACGCACAATTATTCAATAATCTTGACGAACATTCAAGTAAAAAGTACAGGCAATACTGAGCCCTGTATTGACTTGGCAAAATGTGCACATAACTCGTGATCTTGTACTGCCCCCGTCTGGTTAAATTGCGCCATTTCAGCGGCAAGGAAGACGGACGACCCAAAACCAACAGATTGGTCTTTATCGCCCCCCAGTGTCTCAACGGGGAACAGCACCCACAGCAGTGCAAACCTTACGGGAAAAAAACACCCATCCGTCCATTCATCCATCCATTCATTCATTTTCTAAGCCGCTTCTCCTCATGAGGGTCGCGGGGGCATGCTGGAGCCTATCCCAGCTGGCTTCGGGCGACAGGCGAGGTACACCCTGGACTGGTGTCCAGCCAATGGCAGGGCACATATAGACAAACACTCACATTCATACCTATGGACCATTTAGAGTCTCCAATGAAGCTAACATGCATGTTTTTGGAATGTGGGAGGAAACCGGAGTACCCAGAAAACCCACGCACGAACAGGCACACCCAGAAAAGATAAAACATAAATTTAAAAAAAACGAAAAAATGACCTTTAAGTCCATAAATGACACTGAGGCAGATTTATTTCCAAACATCTTGGAGGTGGCGAGTAAACAACAGCTAATGGAAAGCAGGTGTGCCTGCTAATTGCTCACAATTAGCCTACTGACGTCCTAGCAACACCAACACGAGCTTTTGGTGGAAGGGTACATTAAAAAGTACAACAAATCAAGACTGTCTTGTACTCTCAACCAAACTCTTACAATAAAAACACACTTTGCGCTCTCTCATCTCCACCATGTGGTTACCGTACTGTATATCGCAGTATCGCCCACCACTATCGGATAGTCCCTGAACGCACCACTTGGGTTACGCTTCATGAGGCTGTCAGAAATCGCACAAGAACCCCCCCAAAAAAAGTCTCACCTGCATTCCGTTTGAATCTAATGTGTTACGCTCCATTTAGATCCCATAACCGGACACGAATCCTCCAAAACTCTCCCAATCAATCAATCAATCGGATTTTAATATTAATATTTACTTCCGGGTTTGAGTGCCACGGGGAGACACTCCTGAGGGGGGCAAACAGGAAACCAATAAATATACTCTGTGGGATTTACTTTATGTTTTTTTATTGAAAACAAAACAAAGCCACATAAGAAATTACAAATATATATATAAATACAGACCCTTTCAAAAAATGTGAATGTCATGGAAAAGTTGTTTAATTTCCATAATTCCATTCAAAAAGTTAAACTTTCATAGATTATAGATTCAGGGCCCACAATTTAAACAATTTCAAGTATTTATTTGTTTATTTTTACATAATTTGGGCTTCCAGCTCATTAAACCCACAAAAACAGGAATTAAAAAAATGTGGCAGGAGAAGATGCACCAGCAAAAGAGATGACCGTGGGCTTCAGCGGATTATCAAACAGGGAAGATTCAAGAATCTGGCAGAGATCCAGAAAGAGTGGAATGAGGCGAGAGTCACAGCTTCAAAAACCACCACATTCAGACGCATCCGGGAGATGGGCTACCACTGTGGGGTTCCTCGGGTCAAGCCACTTCTGAACCTGAGCCAACGTAGGAAGCGTCTCCACTGGGCCAAGGAGAAGGACTGGACTGTTGGCCAGTGGTCCAAGGTCCTCTTTTCCCATGAAAGTAAAGTGTGCCTTTCTTTTGGGAATCAAGGTCCAAGGGTTTGGAGGAAGACGGGTGAGGAACAGAACCCAAGCTGCCTGAGGTCCAGTGTGAAATATCCACAGTCCGTCATGATTTGGGGTGCAATGTCCGGTGCAGGTGTTGGTAAACTCTGCTTTCTTAAATCCAAGGTCACCGCAACAGTCTACCAGAATGTTTTAGAGGATCTGTATGAAGATGCAGATTTCATCTTCCAGCAGGACCTGGCCCCTGCCCATACCGCCAGAAGCACCAAAACCTGGTTTGATGCCCATGCCATCACAGAGCTTGACTGGCCAGCCAACTCAGCGGACCTAAACCCCATTGAGAATCTATGGGGTATTCTCAAGAGGAACATGAGGGGCACCAGACCCAACAACAAAGAAGAGCTGACAGCAAGCATCAAGGAAATCTGGGCTTCCATAACTCCCAGGCAATGCCACAGGCTGATTGCTTCAATGCCACGTGGCATCGAGGCAGTGATTAAGGCAAAGGGATTCCCAACCAAGTATTGAAGATTGACATATCGTTTTGAAAGTACCATATTTTGATTGATTTGATGTGATCCTAATTTCTTTCTTTTTCCTGCAAAAACTGAGAAGTAAATGGTGATTTCTTCACAGTATTCTAATTTTTGAATTCCTGTTTTAGTGGGTTTTATGAGCTGGAAGCCCAAATTATGTAAAAATAAACAAATACTTGAAATCGTTTAAATTGTGGGCCCTGAATCTATAATCTATGAAAGTTTTACTTTTTGAATGGAATTATGGAAATTAAACAACTTTTCCACGACATTCTCATTTTTTGGAAAGGGTCTGTATATATATATATCTGTATCATATATATATATATATATATATATATATATATATATATATATATATATATATATATATATATATATATATATATATATTATAATACTGTGTTTATATTCGCCCCTTTTTGGGCGTATCAGAAACGCAGTGGGTTCTACGGTCGGCCGATTTTTTTCAGCAGTCACGTGCAATATGTCTTCCGTCGATCTATTTTACGTCAATAAGATTTCAAAGATGAATTTTCGATCTGGGTCCATCATTGCACTCTGCTTATGGTTGCTAGCATCCAAACATCAGTGCGTTGGATGTGTTGCTGTATTGGATTTGTTCATGTAGATTATACGTCACCGCATATGACGCTTACGTCTGCGTACGTTTTTACGTAGCTCAATCATGGTGAATAAAGATGATAGCAACATCCGCATGCTAACAAAGTCTTTTAATACGAGTCACTAAGGAAATAACCCCCCAATATATGAACATATATGAAGTATTGTATTCCAATGACGAGAACAAAGTGTTCATATGAGGTGTGATGGTGTCATACGTGTTACACGTGTCAGAGGGAAAATAGAGCAAACAGTAGTTTTTCAGGAAGGCCAGGCAAGCGTTTATTCGTAACATGGCAGCAAAACAGAGCAGTTGAGCATTTAGCATTTAGGTTAGCATGGCTAGCGCAAAGGTAATATTACCACTTTTCTTCTCCTCAATCTGCGACTTCATTCAGGTAAATGTTTGACTTTTATTCTCGTCAATGTACTACTTTTTTTCTTGTAAATTTATGACTTTTTTGGTAGATTTAACAAGTTATTCACGTAAATTTACAACTTTATTCTTGTAATTTACAGCTTTATTCTCCTAAATGTATGATTTTTTTTCTAATAAATTTATAAATATGTTTTTTCTCGTAAATGTACGACTTTTTTCCTTGTAAATTTAGACTTTTTTCTTGAAAATTTTTTCTCGTAAATGTATTACTTTATTCTAGTAAATGTACGACTTTATTCTTGTAGATGTATGACTTTTTTCTAGGAAATTTACGACTATTTATCTTGAAAATTTAAGACTTTTTTTCTCGTAAATATATTACTTTATTCTAGTAAATTTACTACTTTTTTTCTTGCAAATTTACCACTTTTTTCTCCTAAGACTTTATTCTCGCAAATTTACAACTTTTTTTCTCATAAATGTACTACTTTTTTCTTGTAAATGTATGACTTTTTTCTCATAAATTTACGATTTTTTTTGTAACTTTATGACTTTTTTCTCAGAAATGTACGACTTTATTCTAGTAAATGTACAACTTTATTCTCATAACTGTGGGACTTTATTCTCGTAAATGTACGATTTTTTTTCTTCTAAATGTATGACTTTTTTATTGTAAATTTATTAGGGTTTTTTTATTTATGACTTTTTCTCCCAAATTTCAAACTTTATTCTCTCAAATTTACAAATTTATTCATATAAATTTCAATTTTATTCTTCAAAACGTATGACTTTTTTGTCATAAATGTACGCCTTTTTTGTTGTAAATTTATGATTTTATTCTTGTAAATGTATGACCATTATTTTCCTAAATGTACAAATTTGTCTGGTAAATTTATGACTTTACTCTCGCAACATTACAAGTTTTTCTCGTAAATGTGCGACTTTGTTCAATAAATTTATGATTTTATTGTCGTAAATTTACAACTTTATTCTCAAAAAATTTTTTCCAGTGCGGCTCTAATACTGTACTTACTGTCATACGCAGCAACAAAAGCCACATAAGACTTTTTTTTTTTAGGATGCGCCCCATTTTGTTGTTTGTCAGTTGGGAACCACTCCTTTGTGCAATTTATTGCCACCCACAGGATTGGAGTGGAACGTTATTCACAGCAATTCAGAATATTTTTTCAAACCTACATTGTAAGCATAATACGTTTATAAATAACTGCCATCTTCTACTTCATGTTCTCTTCCTGGCTGCTAATGATTAGCCGCTAAGCTAGCAGGGAGGGTCTTACCAAGCTGGTGGGCCTTCCTGAGGCTGGACAGCGAGGCGTTGAGTCGGGCGCATTCCTCCTCGCTGGCACCGAACTTTTGCAAGAGCTCAAACACTTGTTGCTCGTTCATGTCCAGCAGACCCTCCAGAGTCACCTCGCCCGGCCTCATGTCCTTTTTAGAGCACACAAAAACACAAGGCAACTTTCTCGTGTTGAATTCAATACATAATATACGAATTCGTATTGTATTGTATTGTATTGTATTGTATTGTATTGTATTGTATTGTATTGTAATGTAATGTATTGTATTTGTATTTGTACTTGATTTATCCCACAGCAGGGAAATTCACTTGTTACAGCAGCAAGCAAGATACGCAAGTAAAGAATACATAGTGACTACAACATGGTTCAGGTGGTGCAGGTGTTGTAGAGACTGACAGCGGTCGGTATGAAGGACCTGCGGAACCTCTCCTTCTTACACCGTGGGTGTAACAGTCTGCTGCTGAAGGAGCTGCTAAGGGAACCCACAGTGTCATGTACTATTTTGCTAATTGCTACTATTCCGGTTATGATGGGGTTATTTGACTACATGTAAACGTCGCCACAGTCAGCGCCGCAGTTGTAGGTTTGAATCCCACTCCTGATGCCAGCTGTGGTCCTTGAATGGACCTTTTTGGTTTTAAAATGATGTTCTTGCAGGCGAAGACATGTCAGGATGGCCGAGCGGTCTAAGGAACTACTTTCAGGTCGTCGTCTACTCTGTAGGCGTGGGTTCTGACATGCTTATGCTGATTGTGGGTAACCGTAATAGGACTGTGGGCCAACCCTTCTCCCTAAATAACGGATTTCATGTGTTTGCAATATGCTAGTAAAGCATAGTAGCATTTTTAGCCATTTTTAGCCATTTAGCATGCTAACGTTAGCATTGCTAACATGCTAATATTGGGATAGTTACATTTTAGCCGCTTTACATGAGTAGAAGCCTATATAAACACTTGCTGCTACCATGTCAGGTGTGAGCATGGTGGCGCTAGCAAGTTAATATTAGCATAGTGGCATTATTTGACATTTTCATAAGTATTAACACACGCAGACACTTAGCGCTACCATGCTGGGTGTTGCATGCTAACGTAGGCATATTAGCATTGTTAGCATGCTAATGTTAGTATCGTAGCATTATAGCCATTTTCATGAGTAAAGTAGAGACTTACATAAAACACTTAGTGCTATCATGCTAGGTATCATTCATAAATCCATTTTAAATTTCAATTTTTGACATTTCTACGTTAGGACTGTTGGACACCTGGCGGTGGCTGGGCCCACCTGCGTAACCTCTTTCCTCAGGTTGACGATACGAAACCAGTGGCCCAGGCGAGGGAAGTCCTCCAGCTCGGTGCTTCGCTCCTCTAAGGCCACTTTGCACTTGCAGGACAGCTGGCGGGTGAAGTACTTGACCAGCTTCCCCTGGGATGCACAGACAGAACACACACGGTCAGACATCGACAACCACATAAAAGACAATTCAATTCAGTTTAATGTAAAAATAGATATATATAAATATACACATATATAGCAAATACAATAATAAATAAATACAAATAAAAATAAAATGAAGTGAAGTAAAAATAAAACAATAATAAAATACAAAAAAAATTGTAAAAATGATTGCCTCCAAAAACAAATGTAATTTAATTTAAAAAAATTTAATTTCATTTAATTAAAAAAATGCAATATATGATAGCTCCAAATAAAATAAAATGAAAATGATCATGATTCCCTTCTGAATTAACAGATTAACGAGGTTCCACCCTACATTGTACAGGTGACGTTTTCCCACGATTTTTTGGCGACGCGCTGAGCATTTAGGTCCGTGTAAGTTTTTGTCATTCAATTTTCTTTCATGAATGGGAATTAAAAAAACAAAAAAAACATTAGTTTATGCAAATTTCATTTTGAGATACAAAAAAAAATGTAAGTGAAATACAAAGTGTTCTTTTCAAAAAGCAGTAACGCCATCTAAATAAACTGTTACGATGGTGTTTGTCGCTCTGCTGCCGCCTGCTGTGTATTTGCTCTCTGTGCAGCTTCAGCCGGTGTGGGTGGAGTCCCCAGCACACACCTGCAGGCAATCTCATCAGGCACCCTTCTCATACTCAGCAGCAACTCGGGACCAGTGCCAGATTGTACTCCTTGGTACCTGTACCGCTTCGTCCGGCTCCTTACCTGTTCCTTACCTGTTCCCCGCTTTCTGGCTCACCCTTGTACCCTTTGCTCTGTGCTATTTCCTGTTACACTAGTTGTTGTTCCAGCTCAGGCTTGCCTGTAGCGTTTCTCAGTTGTATCCTAGTTATTTCCTGTCAGCCTTCTGCTGACAGCGTCTTGTGTTTCTACTTTTGGTTTGTTACTTTTCCTGTGTTGTACTTTACCCTGCTTGGGACACTTTATGTTATTAAACACCTTTTTGTATCTATTTTTGGTCTGCTTCCCTGCGTTGGGTTCCGCCCCTTCTACAAGTGGCTACTCCCACTTGTGACATAAATGGTTTTACATTTCACATTACAAGAACACAAAGCCACCAGTCAACAGAAACAAAATAAAACAGCCAACCAAATCCAGATATTTTCTCATATTCTGACAGCGAAAGTAACCATTTAAAGACATGAATACAGACTGGCCATTAGGTGGCGCTGTACCTTGAGTCAAAAGAGCAGATCACAGAACAATCGTCCCTCCTTTTTGGAGGTTCCAGATCCCACCACCATAAGTCACTTTCCCCACAGTAGGATTCAATATTAATACATGTTTACCACTTTTTAACATTAGTACAGCCCTTTACACGCGAAATAACACCCCTAGAGTCACCTTTACACTCCTGTTACCCAATATAGTACACATAATCAGAGGCTAAAACTGCTGCTTGTGTGTGTCACAGTAAATGTGTTCCCCAGGGAACTTTCGTGGCGGGTGGACCACTGAACTCTATAACTGGAATGGCCCCGATCGCTTGCTGCGCATTGGAGGCTTGAAGCCACCGGAAGTATAGAAGTCGCCATGTTGTTTCACCCAAAACAAGAAAGCCTCAGAACTAAGAGGAGTTGGAGATGCCGTCTTGTGCTGCTATTAATTGCACAAATCGTGATAGTCGTGAAAATGGTGAGAAGGGACTTACATTTCATAGGTAGGTAAATGCTTATAAATAATAAAAATAGATACTTTAAATCTGTAAGCATCTTTTCATCTAAGTAGTTGTAAATGAGCCCTTATTCTCCTTTAGATTTCCACACTGCAATGTTCAACTTCTAAAGCAATGGGTAGTAAATATGCGGAGAGACAGGTGGATTCCTGCAGCCAGATCGCAACTCTGTTCAAGTCATTTCACCGAGGAGAACTTGGACAGGACCGGCCAGACTGTTAGATTAGGACAAAATGCAGTTCCAACAATATTTGACTTTCCTGATCATCTTCTAAAGGTATGCTAGCATTTAACTTTGATACTACGTAGATCCTTATCATAACAAATACCTTGTGAACACTGAAATTGACTTGTTATGCATTGTAATTTCACACCATAGAGGTAGGAAAAAACTTAAACTGGAGGGAAATTTTGAGATTTCGGTCTAGTAAATTTACTCTGTTTCAATGGAATTTTTGTTAATTCGTGTTCATTTTTATACCGAACCATAATAAATGTAGTGAATGAAGATACATGTATGTGTATGCGTGTGTGCTTTTTTGGGTGAAGCAAGATGGCCGACAATGGCTTCATGCGGTCAGCAGGGACGCCCCTTCCAGTAGTATAGAGTTCAGTGGTGTGGACAGATGTGTGGTTCAGAGTTGAATTTTAGCTTGTCGTGGGTTATGGCCCCAACAGTAGCCCGTGTTAAAATTAATCCATTTAGAATTGTCAAACTATCATTCTAAAACTATAAAAACGTGTCCTGTATGAACACATTTGAGAGTCAACCGCTGATGACATCATAGACGGGCAACATAACTTCCGCTTCCGGCTGCCATTTTGCCTGCTAACTTATAGGATGCTAACAAGGAAGGACGTTTTTGGATTAAAAATAATAATAATAACACATGAAGAACACAGACCGACTCGTGCAGTGTATTAATAACACGACAAGACATGCGCCATATTGGACGGACAGAGAGGCAAAACTTGGCCTAAATTTTTGATGTTAACTGGAAAAATACGCTAACCGTGGCGGATGGTAACCGAGGCTCCCAGCCGTTTAGCAATGTGCTGATAAATCCCATACTCTTATCAATGAATAAATCAAATCAAATAGTAGGAATAACATCCAGCAAAGCTACCGCAGTAGCTCTGTTAGCCTGTTAAGAAAATAAAATCACATTTCAAAATGGAAAAAATAAAATAAAATGAAATGTTTAAATTAAACAAATTAAATGCATTTTTAAAAATAAAATAAAATACCATTTTAAAAATAAAATAAATTACAATAAAATACAATTTTCAAACTTTGTTAAAATAAAAAAATACAATTTTTGTAAATAAAATAAAATACAATAGAATGTTAAAAAATAAAAAATACAATAAAATATTATTTTAAAAATCGAATCAAATTAGTCATCTAGAAAACAGTCAAAGAAATGTAACAATTAAACTTAAACAAAAACATGTTAATTACATTTTTTTAAATTAAACACAATTTTTAAAATAAAAAACAAAAATTACAAAAATAAAATACAATAACATTTTAAAAATAAAATAAAATAAAATTTTTAAAATGAAAAAAAAAATCCAATTACAAAAATACAATAAAATACAATTTAAAAATCAAATCATACCAAATCAAAATGGTCCTCCAAAAAAACAAATTCAATTAAATGTAACACTTAAACTTAAAATTTAAATAAAAAAAAAAAACAACGAAATTAAAAAAGATACAATAACATTTTAAAAAGGAAATAAAAAAATAAAATAAAATGATTCAGCTCGAGTTGGAACTTCTGGATGAACGGATTTATGAGGTTCCACTGTTCATGTTGTCCTCATCTCAATGAATAACATGCATATTGTACACATGCACGGTTGATGAATGGGACCACTGGCAACTGTCAAAACGCACTCAAGTCATGTTTTATCAATATTTTTAGATCTGTGCACGTACGCACGAAAGCTTTATTGTGACTGTAGTTCAGACATTTAGCCTGTTAGCAAGATACAAGATGTAATTGAATAAAAATGAATTTTGCACACACACACACACACACACACACACACACACACACACAGTACTATGCTTCCAAAAGCACACGTTGCCATTACTAGCTTTTATGGCTTCCGTATTCTTACACAAGCCACTTTTACGACCGCCTTATCGCCCTTTAATGGTGTTTGTTCCGACTTCCCGAGGCGTCGCCGTCGCGTGCTTGCAGGTCCTCCATGCTCAAGTGAGTCTGAGAGGCTGGTCGCTCGTCGAGTTTGCCTTATCGCGCCTTTTTGACGGCGTCCTGTAAAAACGTCCCATAAAGGATGGCCGGGACTCACTGTACAAAACAACGCACGGCCGGGTTACGTAACAACACAAACAACCATGCTGACTTTTGATTGACACTTGTATCAAAAGTATTGGGCCGCCTCTTGGCCTAGTCTTAGCAGCTTAACGCTACGCCATCAGTTTGGTACACAACTTGGTTTAAAGTGACGGTTGGGTTCATTTTCGGCACAGTAAGGCAGTGTATCTGCAATAGTGGGATGCGGGGCCCCCAGTGCTGTGTGGGGACCCGGCGGGGACCCTAACCACTGCAGTACAAGATGAAAATGCAAAACATGGAACTGCTCAGCTTTTGTGTGAACAGCTTTCAAGGATTTTAAAATTAAACACAAAAAAACTTCAAACTGTGTAACTACAGGGGTGTCCGAAGTGTGCACATCTTAAAAACATCTTTTAACAATAAAACTTTAAAAGAACAAAACAAAAAAACAGCAAAAATGGAAAATTCGGCAGTAATTTTACATGAACAAAGTCAAAACATTAAGAGAAAAAGTTGAGTAAAAAGTCATAACTTTCCGAGAATAACATTGTAATATTAAGAGGAAAAATAACACCATTTTGGTGGCATAAAGTTGAAATATTAAAGAAAGAAGACATATTTTTATAGTCTTCATATTATGAGAAACCAAAAAATAGCAACCAATAAAAAAGAAACCGATAACAACAGCAGAAATGTAAAAAAAAACAGTGGCAATTTTACATGAACAACATCCAAATATAAAGAGAAAAAAGTCACATTCCATCCATCCATTTTCTTCCGCTTATCTGGGTCTGGGTCGCGGGGGCAGCAGTCTCAGCAGGGAAGCCCAGACTTCCTGGTCCCCGGCCACCTTTTCCAGTTCCACCAGGAGGACACCAAGGCTTTCCCTTCAGCGTGTCCTAGGTCTGCCCTGGGGCCTTCTCCCGACCGGGCATACCTGGAGCACCTCACCAGGGAGGCGTCTGGGAGGCATCCGGACCTCTCCATGTGAGCTGTGAGCCCCTCACCCTAGGGTGAGTCCAACCACCCTACAGAGGAAACTCATTTCCACCGCTTGTATCCACGATCACGTTCTTTCGGTCACTACCCAAAGCTCATGACCAAAGGTGAGGGTTGGAACATAGATGGGGGGGGTAAACTGAGCCAAGGTGAGCCGAAGGCAAAGCTCCCTCTTCACCACGACGGTCTGGTACAGTAACCTCATTACTGCAGACGCTGCGCCGATCCGCCTGTCGACCTCACTCGTGAACAAGACCCCGAGATACTTGAACTCCTCCACCTGGGGCAGGACCTCATTCCCAACCCGGAGGGAGCAATCCACACTTTTCCGACTGAGAACCATGGCCTCAGATTTGGAGGTGCTGAGTCTCATCCCAGAAGCTTCACGCTCAGATGCAAACCGTCCCAGTAAACGCTGCAGGTCACAGCCCGATGAGGCCATCGGGACCACATTGTCTGCAAATAGCAGAGACGAGATCTTAAGGTCCCCGAACTGGACTCCCTCGACACCTTGGCTGCGCCTCGAAATTCTGTCCATGAAAATTATAAACAGAATTGGTGACAAAGGGCAGCCTTGGCGGAGGCCAACGTTCACCGGAACCAGGCTTGACTTACTGCTGGCAATGCCAACCAGGCTCCTGCTCCGGTTGTACAAGGACTGAATGGCACGTAATAGCGCCACCAATCCCATACTCCCGGGGGAACCCCCAACAGGACACCGCGAGGGACATTGTCGAATGCCTTTTCCAAGTCCACAAAGCACATGTAGACCGGTTGGGCAAACTCCCAAGTACCCTCCAGTACCCTCGCAAGGGTGTAGAGCTGGTCCAGTGTTCCACGACCAGGACGAAAACCACATTGCACCTCCTGTAGTCGAGGTTGGACTAACGGTCGTACCCTTCTCTGCAGCACCCTGGAATAGACTTTCCCAGGGAAGCTGAGGAGTGTGATTCCCCCTATAGTTGGAACACACCCTCCGGTCACCCTTCTTGAAAAGGGGGCCCACCACCCCGGTCTGCCAATCCAGAGGTACTGTTCCCAACTTCCACGCAATGTTGAAGAGACGCGTCAGCCAAGACAGTCAGGGCCTTGAGGAATTCAGGGCAAAACTCGTCCACCCCCGGAGCTTTGCCCCTGGGGAGCGTTTTGACTACCCCAGATACCTCAGCCACGGTGATGGAACTGTCTGCGTTCGTGTCCTCAGCCTCTGCTTCCTCTTTGGAAAGTATGTCAGTGGGATTGAGAAGGGCCTTAAAGTATTTCTTGCACCTCACAGAACTCCTCCCACAACCGAGTTTTTGCCTTGACCACCACCGAAGCCGTGTGCCAGTTGGCATGCCGGTACCCGTCAGCTGCTTCAGGAGCCCCACAAGCCAAAGGGCTCTTTCTTCATCTTGACGGCAGCCCTGACCTCTGGTGTCCACCATGGGGTTCAGCACTTGCCATCATGACTGGCACCGCCCACCTTTTTTCTAGTAAAATGACAACTTTTTCCCCAGGCCAAGTGCTAACAAATAAGAGACTTTAGCCAGGGGGTTTTCGAGCTCTAACTTCTCCTTGGTTACTGTACTACTGTGCATATAGTCAAACAACTCATTACACACAGTTAGCCAAGATCAGTGGTGCAGCCCGGGGGCCATTTTTGGTCCGCAGCTCGTTTTATATCAGCTCTCGGGCTGATTGCAAAAATAAAATGAATGAATTATTCATGAGAGCTATTATTAGATATGACATTAATTAGCTTTGTCGACTAAGCTAGGCCTAAATTGTTTTGTTTTGAAGTAAAGACAAGTACCTGGTAGTTAGCCAGGCTATCAGGAAGCTAACTAGGCTAGCAAGAAGTTAGCCAGGCTAGCATGAAGTTAGCTGTCCTACCAGTAAGTTAACTAGGATACCTGGACGTTAACCAGGCTAGCAGGACATTAACCAGGCTACCAGAAAGTAAATCAGGCTATCGTGATGATAACTAGGATACCAGACGTTAACCAGGCTAGCAGGACGTTAACTACGATACCAGGAAGTTAACCATGCTAGCAGGATGTTAGCCATGTTACCAGGACGTTAACTAGACTAGCAAAAAGTTACTAGCAAGAACTTAGCCATGCTACCAGAAATTTAATTAGGCTACCTGGAAGTTAGCCACACTACCTTGAAAGTAACTTGTCAAGCAGGAAGTTAACCACACTAGCAGGAAGTTAACTAGGCTACCAGGAAGTTAGCCACACTACTTTGAAATTAACTAAACTAGCAGGAAGGAAACCAAGCAAACGGGTGGCGCCAGACTTCAGGGATATCTTTAAAGACGTAATATTCAACAGCATCAAGTGTAACAAAAACAAAGAAAAATTGGCCTTTTCATTCCACAAACATTCTTCTGGGCATCCCGGTACTTTGTGCTAGCCCACTGATCTGTACTAAAAAGTCTGGATAGCTCATACGTCGCACCCGCCCGTGCAAGCCGCTGAAGCCACAGAGACGCCATCTTACTACTCACATCGACTACATTGGCACAGCGTACATAGTGTACAAAGCAGATGAAGAGGCTAACAGAACATCTATATTTGACATTAACAAGCGGGGAGATTCTCCCATTCCTTCAAGTAACGCAACCTTCGTCCCTTAAAGACCATTTGATACGTTATTCTCTATCTTTTGGCTATATTAAATGTACTTTTCCCCTTCCAATTCTCATTGCCTTTGGGACAAAATGCTACTGTGCACCCTGGCTCAGCACTCCCCTATAGCAATGATAGTTTTACTCCTCTAGAAAGAGATTTTCATTTGAACTGCATATCCCATCCCTTTTTTCCACTAAAATCCATGGTCATGATCCTTTACTTTTTATTCTTACTTTCATACAATTCACTATGCTCTCGTCTGTACAAAATATGAATCATAAAAGAGACAAGTTTTAAAATCATTTCACATTTTACTGATTTTTTTTGTTTGTGTTATGAAATAGAAATAAGCTCTTTTCTGATATAGAAATATATTTGAACAAAAACCACAGGAATAATATGTAATATAATATGTAATAATATATAAACATTGTCTCCATATGGGGGTTCATTTGAAATTCGGGTA
The DNA here is from genome assembly GCF_027744805.1 of Dunckerocampus dactyliophorus. Classification (NCBI taxonomy): domain Eukaryota; kingdom Metazoa; phylum Chordata; class Actinopteri; order Syngnathiformes; family Syngnathidae; genus Dunckerocampus; species Dunckerocampus dactyliophorus. Next base: position 36,804,962 of record NC_072822.1, read on the forward strand.
ACAACAAAAAAACATATTTTTTTATATTTGCAAGCAACCACAAATGATTTAGTAGTCTAGTGGTGGTTGTTTGTTTCCATATCCCCCACGGCCCCCCATGTAAAGCCCTTATGACTCAGGTATGGTATGATATCCACAGGATGTTTAAAAATGATCATAGAGTCCTTGTGACTAAGCTCAAGCACACCTGTTGTGCGAGGTTAGTGTGAAGACTAACCTTGCATTTAGTGTGAGCGGCTAACAAACTAACAACTCACAAGTTCTCACATAAGTCCTTGTCCGAGAAGTGTTTCTTGTGAGTAGCAATATGGCGGCTGTGTGGCTTCACAAGTCATCGCCAAGATTTATTATACAGATCAGTGTGCTCGCCTCGAAAACTTCCTGGTACTCGTCTTTACTTCCTGTAAGCCTGGCTAACTTCCAGGTAGCCTGCTTGTTTTAGGTTTGAGTTTGAACACTGTCGGCCACCGTAGTTTTGGCATTTTTGATGTACAAAGTGGACCCACCAGCTGCCTCCTTTCTTTTTTCTGTATGTAAAAAGTTTGGACACCCCAAGATGAACAGTAAATGTAATGTTGAGGTAAAAGTGATGACAATGTTTGATGAGATGGTGCAGGTGTGCCTGATGAAGTCCTTGCGTAATGGTGGTGGCGGTGGGAGGGGGGCTTGGATGATGCAGCAGGCTGGCATGATGGAGGGTAAACACGGGCTGCCTGGCTGCAGGCCTCGGCCTCCTTTACGGAGCGCTGCGATGGAGGAAGAAGGTGCTCCTCCTCTTCCTCCACCACCTGCAGAATGCGCACGTCTCTCCCAGCCTCACTGCAGCCTTTTTTCTGATTTATCGCCCTGCACTAAACAGGCTGCTGGGTTATGCAATGATAGCAAGGAAGACTGTTGCACGCCTGAAAACACGCATAGTCTCCCTCACTGTGTGCGTGCGTGTGCGTGTGTGTCGCTTACTTCCAGCGTCCGTATCTCTTTTTGCGTCAAGTCGTTGGATGTGGCACATTTGGTCCTCAAACCCTCCAGGCTGGAGATGCTGATGTCGATCATGTTCTGCACCAACTCGCACTGCTGCAAGGCTTTCTGCAAACTCAAATGCTGCTCCTCGCTTTTTGTCATCTCCTCGTTCATAGTTTGGCCAGTCCTTTTTTTTGCACCCCGCTCTCCCCCCTCAAACAAAATGTAAAAAAAAAGTATAAATTCAGCGAGGAGATACAGGGAGGCTGGAGGCCATCATCATGAGAGGAGGAGATGTTGCCGCTTTAGAGGCTCCATCGTCGTGGCTGCTGTCTCGTGAAGGTGTCGTTGATGATGATGATGGTGGTGATGGACGACGAGGAGAAAGAGGAAGGGTTTGGGTGAGTGGGTGTTGGTGTTCAGTCACAACGATGCGAGGATGGCGGCCAGGACGACTCGGCCGGCCGCAGTATCCATCCTCTCGCTTCTCGCTAAGCTCGGTTCAGGCTGTTAGGAATGGAGGCGGGAGGAGGGAGGTGGTGTGTGTGTGCGAGAGGGGGGGTCGGGGAGGGGAGGGTCTGTAAGGGGGGGGGGGGGGGGGTCCCTCGGTCGTTTAAAGGTGATGATGATGCGTGGACCGTACGCGGGTACTCCCTGTCTCCCGTGGCAGCAGCTGCATCCCGGTCCTCTCCCTCCGCCAGCACACCGCCGCCACCACCGACATGTTGGCTGTCACTCAAAGGCGAGCAGAGGAGGAGCACCAGCAGTGTTCTCTCATCAGGGGTCACCATTATTTCTAAAAGCAGTCTATAAGGTCAATGTTTGCGTCATAAAATGAGATTAAAATACACAATGCCACAGTCTGCCACGGATTGTGTGTGCACGTTGAGAAACTACATTTGGGCTTAAAATGTCCCAACAGCGCTCTGAAACGTTTGTCGTGACGTCACATTGAACCCGCCCACATTAATAAAAAGCGTCCCTTCCATCCATTGGCTGTGCGGCTGTGACGCATGGCGCCTCTTCCGGGTCTGCATATAGTGCGCCAAACACAGCCAGTAGCCAGGAACAACACAGCACCGACCTGATGAGCGGGTGAAAGTTGTTATTGTGTGTCTCGGAGGAGTATATACTAACATAAATGAGCTATGGAGTCTTCCAGGAAAGCACCGCTACAGTCCAGAAACTTACCCTGGTGAGCGAAGCATGGCGAACTAACTAGCTAGCTACACACGCTACATATGAACATAGCTTTCGAGCTAGCTATGTCATATGTAGCGGTACTTTTAATAATATACGGACGCCGAATTGAAAATTGCCTCATTATTTGTTTAAAGGGGTTCACTTAAGCGAGAGTTTGATGTATCCATTCCACAAAATAAGAACAAATACTTAAATCGGAAAGTTTGTCAATGCAGTTCATAGACTAGGGACGCTGCTGATTCAAAATGACACTGATGCCTGTTTTTCGTTAGGGTTGAAAAATACAGACCGCAGAAACTTGACGACCTGATCTCCCACAAGGACATTCTCAGCACCAGTAAGATAATGGCGAGATACAACTTTAAGAAACTTCGGTGTTGTTGAAGCTGCCAGGTTTTTTTTTACCCTTGACACAATCCTGTTCCAATTCACTTTCCAGTCCAGAAGTTCATTAGCGAGGACCGACTTCCACACCTCTTGTTTTACGGGCCTCCCGGTACTGGCAAAACCTCCACCATCCTGGCGTGTGCCAAGCAGCTGTACAAGGACAAAGAGTTCAACTCCATGGTTCTGGAGGTTCGTCTCCGTTGAAGATGTTTTTTAAAAGGAAAAGTGCGTTTTGATTGAAGCTTATTCTGATGTGAAGCTCAACGCATCCGACGACCGAGGCATCGATGTCGTCCGAGGTCCCATCCTGAGTTTTGCCAGCACCAGAACCATCTTCAAGTAAGATAGATCACCAGCATCCGGCGTCTTGTCTTTGTTAATGTTTCTTCTCCATCACGTGCTGCAGGAAGGGCTTTAAGCTGGTCATACTGGACGAGGCGGACGCCATGACACAGGATGCCCAGAATGCGTTGCGGCGAGGTGAGCTCGGGAGATCTTGACCGACTGCGTCCGGCATCCATAAACGTATCGCGTTCTTCCTGGCAGTGATCGAGAAGTTCACAGAGAACACTCGCTTCTGTTTGATCTGCAACTACCTGTCCAAAATCATCCCGGCGCTGCAGTCGCGTTGCACGAGATTCCGCTTTGGGCCGCTCTCGCCGGAGCAGATGATCCCCCGACTGGAGCACGTCATCCAGCAGGAGAGGTCAGTGGTTTTTATTAATTCCGATTGATCATTGCCCCACGACGAGTGGATCATGACAAGAATGCTATGTTCAAGAAACCTGGGAGTTTGGACCAAGAAGTGGGCTTTTTGTGATGCCAGACTTTGGACCAACTGAACTGTAGCAAGTAGCAACGTATACTTTTTGTACGTAATGCTCACTTTAGTCTTAATACTTTAGTATTTTTACTTTTTCATTTTAATACTCCGACGTAACAGGCATTGCCTGGTACAGCTATGAAAACAGGGTCAAAGGTAATATTACGGCTTTTATTCTCGCAACTGTATGACCTTTTTTCACGTAAATTTACAAGAATTAAAGTCGTACATTTCCGAGAAAAAAGTTGTCGTAAATTTACTAGAAAAAAAATTGGAATATTACATTTGACCCAGAATAAAAGTTGTAAATTTACGAGAATAAGTCGTAAATTTACGAGAAAAAAGTTGATTTATGAGAATAAGTTGTTCACTTACGAGAAAGTCGTGCAGTTGATAAAAAAGTTATCCTACCTTTGACCCAGAATAACGGTCGAAAATTTACCAGAAAAAATGTCGTAAATTTATGAGGGAAAAAAAGTCGTAATATTACCTTTGACCCCGATTAGGGGTTGTAAATGTATGAGGAAAAAGTGGTAAATTTACGAAAATAGTAAATAATAGAAAAAAAGTCATCGTAAATTTACAAGAAAAGTTGTAAATTTGAGATAAAAGTTGTTAGTGAGAAGTCATATTACCTTTGACCCAGAATAAAAGTCAGAAATTTACGAGAAAAAAATGTCGTAAATTTGAGAATAGTTGTAAATTTACAAGGGGAAAAAAGGCATATTATTTACCTTTTGACCAAGGCCAAAGTTTACATACTGTAAGTCCCCCGTTTTCATAGCTGTCCCAGGCAATGCCTGTTACGATTGAGTGTTAAAATAATCTGAGATTTGGAGAATAAAGTCGTAAATTTACGAGAATAAAGTTGTAGATTTGCGAGAATAAAAGTGACTTTATGTTCCAGACATTGCCTGAGACAGCTATGAAAAGGGGGGACTTAGGTGGAGGCGGTGGGGTAAGGAATGCAGACGTGAGATGATGCAAACCCATGCTGTTTTTTCTCGCCACAGCATCGACATAACACCTGATGGAATGAAGGCGGTCGTCACCTTGTCGTCAGGCGACATGAGAAGATCCCTCAACATCCTGCAGGTACTGTAGGTCCACCTTTTGCTTTTTTTTCAATTTATGTGTGCTCTGATTGACTCCTGTGACGGCAGAGCACCAGCATGGCATACTCCAAGGTCACTGAGGACACGGTGTACACCTGCACGGGTCACCCCCTGCGCTCGGACATCGCCAACATCCTAGACTGGTCCCTCAATAAAGATTTCAACACCGCCTACCAACGTATCCTTTCTCCTAGTGGCTGAAAGGCAAAAAAAGTGAAAAGGTTTTTGAAGGTGTCCCTGAACTCGTCCACACCAGAGATCCTCGAGCTGAAGACATTAAAAGGTTTGGCACTGCAGGACATCCTCACGGAAGTCCACTTGCTCATCCATCGAGGTAAGAGCACTCAGAAGGTTCTTGTTGGAGCTTCCTGATCATTTTCCTCATCGGAAATAATGGAAGTGATAACAATATGTGAAATATGTACATTTGCTCGCATGATGCACTTCTGCCACCTGGTGGCCGTTTTTATGGCATTAAAATTGCTCGCAAGTCTCATCATTGGATGAGGAGTTGCATCAGCACATAAAAAAATATGTAAAAGACATATGAATAAGTCGTTGGGATTGGGCGTCGGGGTTAATAAAAACGTATAACTACGTCTTTGGTATTGAATGAATTAATGCTATCAGATTTATTATAAATATAATGCTATTATATTTATTCCCTCATATCGGCCCGATAATTAACGGAGCGCCGAAAACCAAAGTGTGATAATGTAAATCCAATTAATCCACCCAAAAACTGCATTTTATAAAGAGTAATTAAAGTTTTAGCTGCAGATAACAATGACAAAATAATGATCAATGATGGATAAGTTAACATTTAACATAATTTTTACCTTTTTTATGGAAGACTTGTAAGTGAAGACAGTGAGGAGTGGCGAGTTCTTTCTTGAATCGAATAGCGTCTCTTGCCTTCTTTATTAAATTGCTTGCACTCGCAACTTACTGTGGCCCCGTGGTGGGTCATTTAGCAGTCTGGAAGTATACTTGTATAAGTTTGGACACCCCTAGGTTAGTGCAACAGGTGGAATATTCACCAAGTGAAGCTGTGTGGTGCTTTTTCTTTCCCCCTTAGTGGACTTCCCTGCCTCGGTCCGGATGGGTTTGCTCATCAAGTTGGCCGATGTCGAGTAAGTCACACGAATCCCCGCTGAGACGCGAGCTGAAAGAGTTTTGTTTGACGCAAAGCGGCGTTCCTCTCCGTCCTCAGGCACAGGCTGGCGTCCGGCACCAACGAGAAGATCCAGCTCAGCTCCATGGTGGCGGCCTTCCAAGCCGTCAGGGACCTTGTGTTCGGCGAGGCCCCCTAGTGTCGCTGAGTCACAGTCGGTCTTTACGTTCCACACGGATGTCCATCCGCAATCATAATAAACGCCAAAAGACCAAGCAGTGTGGAAATGATTTTAATAAAAGTACTTAGCATGCAGGTAGAGTAGTGGTGCATGAGATCAGCGCTGGAACATGAGAAACACCTTTCCTATGTACAAAATAAATTAGCAGCAGTATTATATGATATCAATTAACAGTGACGTGCTAGTGCAATACAACTTTAGTGTTGGAATGTCCCCTTAAAAGCGTCAAAGCAACAACTAAACATTATTTGCATCATGAGGCAGTTCAACCATCACGAGGCCCGTGGCTTTAAGTTTTTAAGTTTGCCACGTGGCATCCGACGTGGCGTGGTGCGCCCTCAGGCAGTCGGGAATGTCGCGGTAGGTGAGGTACTCCAGGATCCTTTTGGGGAGGGGCAGCGGCTCCATCTGGTGCGTGGACACCGAGTGGCGCAGGATGGAGCGGCACAGGTGGCGCAGGTTGGGCACTGTCCAGGGCGCCTTCCAGAACCTCACGTGGCCATCACGGGTCCTTTCGGAACACATGTTTGTTTGTTTTTTCCCCCCCCCTGAAATATTACGTACACCTGCGCGACTGTTTTTGACTGACACTGACAGAGAAGTATTCGTTTAATGTTACTTAGTTATAAGGATGTCTGTTGGGGTACGTAGTGGGTGTCTACCCCCACGCATGCCATTTTTAACCATATCCTTCCTTTTTACAATCGTCCTTTTCAGGGGTGTGTAACTGCACTGCATCACACTGACAACTCTTCCAAAATGACCTTATTTGGCAACACCAAAATATGAACAAATATTAAAGCATTATATATATATATATATTTTCTCTCATCAGAAAATAAAAATATTCAAAATTTAAAAAAAAATTTAACCGAGATAATAAAATTCACACAATTTTTTAAAATCATAAAATAAAAATAAGATTAACCAATTTTTAAAAATGAAGAAAATTGTATTTTTAATCTTATTTTGATTAAAAAAAAATATTAAAATATGTATGTGTATTTTTTCACATTGAATAAGACTTAAAAAACGTTTAAAAATAAGGATTTTTATTATAAAAACATTTTATATATTAAAAATATTTAATTTTAAAAATCACAAAATAAAAAGGTATTTAAATAGAATAAAATAGAATTCATTTTTAAATTGAAAAAAAATGTTTTTTTCATCATTTTTTAAATTTCTACATTTTAAATCTTTTACGTGGGTAAAAATATATTATTAATATATATTGAAATAATAAAATATTTTAAGTTTTGTAATCAAAATCATAAATCAATTTTTTTATGAATCACAAAATTAAAAATAACATTTTATAGTATATATTCTGTAATTAATATATCTTAAATTTAATTTTTTTCATTTTTATTTTCAATTTTTAGCAGTAATTTTTTATTTACTTTGTGTGATTTGATTAATTGAATTTTTTTATAATAACGTAGTTTATTTTAATATTAATTTCAATAAAATTCAAAAATATTGTAAAATAAGTAAGAAACAGGACAGAAATGTGGGGCTGTAAAAAGGTTCTCGTGTTTCGGTGTAGGTACTTACCCCGTGGCGACCACGCCCCCTTGTGGATGGTAATTGCAGCACAGTCCGTTAGACTCCCTGTCGGCTTTGGTCTGCATGGCCATGCCTCGTTTGCCGGGCTCCCAGATGCGAAGGGCTCTGCAAACGTGACGAGTCGGCGCTCATCTTTTTTTGTTTTTTTTACCCGCTGCGAGGGACTGTTACCGTGACGACAGACTCACCTGTCGTCAGTCACAATGGCCAGATGCAAGCCGCTGGGAGAGAACTGGATGGATGAGATCTGGTTTTGCCCGTAGTCCTCAAAGTAGTCTCTGTGGGAGGAGTTAGAATTCTCACCAGCGTTTTACCTGGCAATAGAAAGGTTGGGGGGAGGGAGGGGTTCTTCTTACACCAGCGTGGCCAGCTTCTCGGCCGTGTACGGGTCCCACAGGTCGATCCACCAGCTGGCGCCACTGAAGGCCGCCGTGGCCAGCAGGGCGCCGTCGGGGGAGAAGTCGCAGGAGGAGAGCAGGTACAGTGTCTTGTGGTTGCCGCCCGTCAGGTTCCTGATGAAGGTGTACGAGCGCAGACTCCACAGGCACACCATCTAAGAAAGAAACCAAAAACCACCGTGACCGCCGTCCCGCCCGTGTCCGACTCGGTCGGGATGCTCGGTAACGGCCGACGCTCACTCTGTCAAACCTCCCCACGGTGGCCATCATGCTGCAGTCTGGCGACACGCAGCAGCAGCTGATCCAGTCCTTGTGGCCTGACAGCACCTGGACCTGCTTACCTGCCCGTACAGTCATGACAAGTCAGTGGATTAACCCCGCTTCACTTCTTCTGACACTTAAGAATTTTACAAACCGTGCCTTTGCGTTACGCACATGAATAAACGATCCATTTATAACTCTTTTATTGTTTAACATCCTGCTATTTGCAATGCTTCACTTCTTTTTACACTTTTTTTTTCCATATCACGTGGCTATTATGTTTTTGTAATTACAGGAAGTGCGCGAGTTACGAACGAGTTCCGTTCTACGCTGGTGACGTAACCCGATTTTCCGCATAAGTCGCATTTCACCGTTAAAGTCAAAATACTCTGTATAAAAAAACAAAAATACATTACAATAAAAAAATAAGATGCTGTACTTACCATTTCTGTTGAGAGGTGACTGGAGAAGAAGGAGGGGAGGCTGTGAGAGCTATTGCTGAGGATGCATGTGTAGAAAACTTGCTCCGCAAGATACCCACCCACTCGGATTCTCTTGGTTAGATGACCCGGAAAAACTTTTGCAGCAGCTTCATCTGCGGAAGCAGCTTCCCCCTGGACCCGGATATTATGAATATTACCACGGGTCTCATACTGTAAGCCAGCCCTTGCTAGCGGAAAATTCCTCCTCCTCAGCGTTCTTGCCTTTTTGCTCTTTCAAAGTTTGGAAAATACGTCGTGCCTTTTCCTGAATGAGCATTAGGCTGATATTAAGCCTGCGTTGATTCTGATCTTCGATCCATAAGGTAAGTCATCTTTCCATCTCGGCAAGGATGGAAGAACGTTGCTTTGTGATTACTGTGTCCTTCATAGGGGCGAAACCCTTCACGTGCTTTAAAATTGTCCTTAATAATGGTTGCTACGGTCGACCGACTGAAGCCAAAGTCTTTTCTGATGTTCGTCGGTGTCTCTCCTTTCTCCAATCTTTTTATGATGTTATGCTTAGTTTCCAGCTTTTCTTTTGGTTGGACCATTATAACCAGAAGACCCAGCTTTCTTCTTTAGGGCAATAATGTGAAAAAGGGGGAGCGAAAAAGGCAAACATACTCCCGGCGCACAAGAACGATGCACTAGCTAAGCAGAAACACTATGGTGCTGGGGACAAAATGGCGGAAGAGGCATGGGCGTCGTAAAGTCGAAACGTCGTACGTTGGGTACATTGTAACTCGAGGACTTCCTGTATTATGTACTAGTTAAGTCCTTCATTGGATCAATAGTTCATATCACTTTAAATACGTCTGTGTAGGCTCTCAGTCGTACAGGAGTTGTCCAACAAGGGAAAGGCTTCTTGAGACGTCATCTGTACTTCTGTGAAGAAGGTGTCGGACGTTTCGCTCCTCACCCGAAGAGCTTCGTCAGCGAACTAATAAGTGCTGGTGTCTTAGGCCTTAAATACAGTAAGAGTGGGCGGAATTGGTGTGCCAACACCCTCCTCCTATTGGTTCCTTACACTAAGACTGGGCGGAGTAGTGGTATAATCCTCTCCTGCCATTAGCACCTCCGATAAAAGGGAAGTGTAGCTCCCTGTAGTTGGGTATGAACAATTCTGATACTGGCTCGTTAGCATCTATTGTTCTGGCTCGGCCCTGGCTCCACCTCATTTGCAAGACTAAGAGCTGTGGGTTTCGGTCTCAGTAACCTGCTGAACACAGGGTCCAAATTAAACCTCAAACCACCATTCCGATTCAATGATGGGTTCTGTTGTTTGACAAAAATAGCTTCCTTTACTCCTCTTTCAAACCATCTGTTTTCTTTGGCCAAAATCTTTACCTCGCTGTCCTGAAAAGAGTGATTGGTTGCTTTAAGGTGTAGATGTACTGCTGATTGAGGACCACTAGAATTGTCCCCGCGATGTTGATAAAGCCTTTTTTGGAGCATTTGCTTAGTTTCCCCAATGTAGTGCTCTTTGCATTCCTCATCTTTACAGTGGATGGAATAGACCACATTGCTCTGTTTTTGGTTTGGAGCCTTGTCTTTAGGATGCACTCGTTTTTGTCTCAGGGTATTTACTGGTTTGAAATAGGTAGAGCGGAACAAATACCAACTAGTGCTGAGGGAAAGAAAAAGGAGACACAACATGTCCAGAGAGCGCTCTCAACCTGTGGGTACCCGCGGTGGGCTTTTAACAAATGTCAAAAGAAGAGAGTAGGGAAAGAAACCCAAAAGCCCACAGAAGCAAAAAGGAGAGGAGTGGTAGTCCCTTATGTAGCTGGGGTCTCCGAAAAACTCCAGAGGATCTTATGACAACACAAAATTCCTACCTATACCTATATTTCATGTGGGCAATGACAGTGTGACCTGGAGGGGCATGATTGGGAGGAACGGCCTCCCCGATCTGAATCCGTGCAGTGTGATGTTGTTGGACTTCTGTGCGAACGACAGTTTGTTCATCACAAACATCATGTTCCAACATAGGGATGTCCACAAGTGCACATGGCACCAGGACACCCTAGGCTGCAGGTCTATGATCGACTTTGTAGTTGTATCATCAGACCTGCGTCCGCATGTTCTAGACATGTGGGTGAAGAGAGGGGTTGAGCTGTCAACTGATCACCACCTGGTGATGAGTTGGATTAGATGGCGGGGGAGGATTCCGGACAGACCTGGGAGACCCAAACATGTAGTGAGGGTGTGCTGGGAACTTTTGGTAGAGTCTCCTGTTGGTCGAGTCTTCAGCTCTCACCTCCGGCAGAGTTCCGCCTGCACCCCGGGGGAGGATGAGGATATTAAGTCTGAATGGGCTCTATTCCGTGCCTCCATTGCTGAGGCAGCTTATGGGAGCTGCGGCCGCAAGGTGGTCGGTGCCATTCGTGGCGGCAAGCCCGGAACGTGATGGTGGACACGAGAGGTTAGGGCTGCTGTCAAGCTGAAGAAGGAGTCCTATCGAGCATGGATGGCTTGCGGGACTCCTGAAGCAGCTGATAGGTACCAGCAGGCCAAGCGGCACGCGGCTTCAGCGGTGGTGGAGGCAAAAACTCGGGTGTGGGAGGAGTTCGGTGAGGCCATGGAGCATGGTTTTCGGTTGGCCTCGAAGAGGTTCTGGCAAACCGTCTGGCGCCTCAGAAAGGGGAAGCAGTGCCTGGTCCACACTGTTTACAGTGGGGACGGGGGCCTGCTGACCTCGACTGAGGCTATAGTCGGACGGTGGAAGGAATACTTTGAGGCCCTTCTCAATCCTACTGACATACCTTCCATAGAGGAAGCAGAGTCTGAGGACAGAAACGCGGACAGTTCCATCACCGTGGCTGAGGTATCTGGGGCAGTCAAAACGCTCCCCAGTGGCAAAGCTCCGGGGGTGGACGAGTTTCGCCCTGAATTCCTCAAGGCCCTGACTGTCTTGGCTGACGCGTCTCTTGAACATTGCGTGGAAGTTGGGAACAGTACCTCTGGATTGGCAGACTGCGGTGGTGGTCCCCTTTTTCAAGAAGGGTGACCGGAGGGTGTGTTCCAACTACAGGGGGATCACACTCCTCAGCCTCCCTGGGAAAGTCTATTCCAGGGTGCTGGAGAGAAGGGTACGACCGTTAATCGAACCTCCGCCAAGGCTGCCATTTGTCACCGATTCTGTTCATCATTTTCATGGACAGAATTTCTAGGTGCAGCCAAGGTGTCAAGGGAGTCCAGTTCGGGGGCCTTACAATCATCTCTGCTATTTGCAGACAATGTGGTCCTGGTGGCCTCATCGGACTGTGACCTGCAGTGTTTACTGGGACGGTTTGCATCTGAGTGTGAAGCTTCTGGGATGAGACTCAGCACCTCCAAATCTGAGGCCATGGTTCTCAGTCGGAAAAGGGTGGATTGCTTCCTCCGGGTTGGGAATGAGGTCCTGCCCCAGGTGGAGGAGTTCAAGTATCTCGGGGTCTTGTTCACGAGTGAGGGAAGGTTGGAGCGTGAGGTCGACAGGCGGATCAGCGCAGCGTCTGCAGTAATGCGGTCGCTGTACCGGACTGTCGTGGTGAAGAGAGAGCTGAGCCGGAAGGCAAAGCTCTCAATTTACCGATACATCTATGTTCCCACCCTCACCTATGGTCATGAGCTTCGGGTTGTGACCGAAAGAACGAGATCGCGGATGCAAGCGGCTGAAATGAGTTTCCTCCGTAGGGTAGCTGGACTCACCCTAAGAGACAGGGTGAGGAGCTCAGTCATCCGGGAGGAGCTCAGAGTAGAGCCGCTGCTCCTTCACATCGAGAAGAGACATTTGAGGTGGCTCGGGCATCTAATCCGGATGCCTCCCTGGTGATGTGTTCCGGGCATTATTAATATTTCTATCAATAAATGTTCATATTTAATGTCACTTGTTTTTAAAATGATTATCAATTAATATTATTTTTGATTAAAACATACATCCATAGTTAATATCACGTCTTTTTACACTTCAAATGATTATTATTTAAAAAAATAGATTTTACTTCTTTTCACACTTGGGTGGCAGTTAAAGTGAAGTAGGCGAGTTAAGGTGAGTCTGTGCTTGTTTTGTTGGATATTCTATTTTTATAATTGTTATGTCTTAATATTTCTATGAAATAATTGGACTAATTATTTTACATGATTTCTTCAAGTGATTTTTTTTTTTTTTTCCAACAGAGTACACCAATTTGGGAGTCTGACCAAAACTGCTACAGCATCATTGAATGTTTTGCTATTTGCTAACTTGTGGCTAACTTCTTTTTACACTTGAATGACAGCCAAGAACGCTGAATCACCTTTGTGCATAAGGTCCCAGATCCTCAAAGTCTTGTCCCGGGACGAGGACACAAGGGTGAGCGTCCCGTTCCGAGGGAACACGAGGTGGCGAACGACGCCTTCGTGGCCGTGGAGGTCAAACACGGCCACGCCTGATGGACACGCGGGAATAAAAGCATCAAGTAGAGACAACGGCGGCGTCCTCGACAGGAGGTTGAGCTCTCACCCGTGAGAACGTTCCAGATCTTGATCACGCCGTTTTCCAAGCCCGTGGCTAACAGTAGACTCTCGTTTCCTTTTGGCGCCGCTTTGGCGCAGGCCGCCTTTGGGGGTCTGGGTCCGAAAGCGAGCCCCCACACGGGATGACCGCAGCTGAAGCTCTTGTCTCCTCGGTCCACGCCCCCGTCCTGACCTTCTCTGTGGAGGACAACCCACAAAAGATGGAAGGTACATACGGAGTCTCCACTTTTAAAGACAAGTTTGTCAATCATTTGGTTATTTTACAGTATTGTTTAGACTACATGACGCTGTTGGGTACGACCGAGTAGCAGGGACGGATTGGAAAAAAAATAATCTGAGATTTGGAGAAGAAAGTCGTAAATTCACCAGAAATATCGTCATTTTACAACTCTCCCCCCCCCCCCCCCCCCCCCCCCACACACACACACACACACAAATGTACGACTTTTATTCTCGTAAATTTAAGATGTTTTTTCTCGTACATTTACGGCTCTTTTTTCTTGTAAATGTATGACTTTATTCTCAGATATTTCCGACTTTTTTTCTCGTAATTTCTGATTTTCAGAAAAAAGGTAAATTTATTTTTTATTCTCACACATTTACAACTTTTTTCTCATAAATTACGACTTCATGTGTGACTTTTTTTCCTTGTAAATTTACAACTTTATTATCGAAATGTCTGATTTTCACTATAAAGTAAATTTACGACATTCTTGTAAATTTCCGACTTTTTAATTGTAATATTACAACTTTTTTTCTTGTAAATGTACAACTATTTCCCACAAATTTACAACTTTATTCTTGTAAATCTACGACTTTATTCTCAGAAATCTTCGACTTTATTCCTGTAAATTTACAACTTTATTCATGTACATTTACAACTTTTTTTCTCGTAAATTTACGACTTCGTTCTCATAAATTTTAAAACATTTTATCGAATTTTCAGAAAAAATGTGAATTTACGACTTTATTCTCGCAAATGTACAACTTTATTCTCACACATTTACAACTTTTTTCTCATAAATTTAGGACATTATTCTCGTGAAATGTACGACTTTTTTTCTCATAAATTTACAACTTTATGATCGAAATTTCAGATTTTCAGAAAAACATACATTTACAACTTTTTTCTTGTACATGTGCAACTTTTTTTGTAAAATTTACAACTTTTATTGTAAATTTCCAACTTTTTTCCTCTCAAATTTAAAACATTATTCTTCTACATTTACATCTCTTTTTTCGTAAATTTACGAATTCATTCTCGTATATTTGCGGCCTTTTTTTTCTTGTAAATTTACAAGTTTATTCTTGTAAATGTACAACTTTATTATCGTACATTTGCAATTTTTTTCCTCGTAAAATGTATTTTTAATTTATCATCGAAATTTCTGATTTTCAGAAAAAAGTAAATTTACAACTTTTTTATTGTAATATTAGGACTCTTTTCCCTTTCTTACAAATTTACAACTTTATTCCAGTACATTTACAACTTTTTTTTTTCTCCTAAATTTATGACTTTAGACTTGAAATTTCACTTTTTTTTCCAGTGTGGCCCTAATACTCCATGGTAGTTAAAAAAAAAAAAAAAAAAAAAAATCATTGTTTCCACATACAGAATCAGCCGTTAGGTGTTGGGTGAAAACCATAAATTGTTTTTTTTCTTTAGACAGCAGTGACATATCTCCTGAAAATTGTATTTTTAATATGAGATTAAAAAATATTAAAACGTTATATCTATTTATCTTTTTTTTATGAAGTGTGACATTATTTTCTGGGGTGATTTTCAGGCTTTAGGTGATATTTGTGGTATTTTGTGTCACTAATATTGAAAAATGTTCCTGCTTTTGTGTTTTGTACCATTTTAATCACATGTTCAAATATGCATTTGAGATAACACCAGATTACTGACATACCTTTAGTACGTTTAAAGCTGTTAGCAGAACCTGAATTGTTAGTTGAAGATTATTTCAAGTAATAGTGTTGTTATTTTGCATCGTTTCTGGCATATTTCCGAGGGTCTGTGAACGCCTCGTGTGAACTTGACTTGCACGCACTCTGAGTCAAGGGGCCAGGCGACCACCCACACGATTCCGTGTCCCATGGACCAGGCGAACCAGGCTCCGTCGGGGGAGAAGTCCACGCTCCAGGTCTCGCATCCGGGACGGCCCTCCAGGGACGGCGGTCGCCGCGTCTTCAGCTCCAGGATGAGCGCCGGGTCGGAGGCTGCGGAAGCGACGGCAAAAACAACAACAACATTAAACACGGGACCCCGGTGAAGAGGCGTAAATTCCGCCGGTGCCTGGTGACAGAAGAGCCGCTAGCGAAAACGTCACGTACCGGTCGGCTGGAGGTCCGCGTTGCTTTGCGTGGAGCACATCGTCGCCTCTTCACATTCTTCCACTTCCTCAAGCGAACCTCCGCGGTTGTGTCCGCTCCATGGAGACCGAGCTGGGCCCGGCAGGACTCCCGATCACGGCCTCAAACAAACAAGCAAACAAAAAAACTCGGAAGGTTCCAAGGGTCTTTTGCCGTCTTTGATGGTGAGGCAGCGTCGATTACGACATTTTCTCAGCGTAGTCACGTTCTCGTCTTATTACGTAATTACGCTAAGCCACGCCCCCTATCCCGAGCAGCTCTTCTCGAAGCGTGGAGAAGGCAGGGAGGGGCGTGGCTACCAGACGCTGGGTGCATTGAAAACACAAAGTGAAGCGTTAAAATGGACGTATTTATATACAGTATATATATATATAAAATAAGGCAACATTCAATTGAAAGAAAATGAATGTCATTTACATACATATACAAATATTTAAGAGAAGACTTGAGGCTGTTGGCTTGTCGCTGACTGACCGACCGTCCCACTTTTCCTGTCCAGTGGCATTCTCAAGCGTCAGGGACGCCAGGGAAGTGCCGGGTGTACAGGCTCCCGACACATTTGACGTTTCAAAATTCCGCACTCCCGAAATAGACGCGTGCAACAGTTCATTGAAGAATGATCGATTCATTACCCAATTCAACAACAACTATTTGGGCATTCGGTTCAGTTAAAAACGTAACTATCCTCTGATTTAGTGTTAGCATACTGCTGTTAGCATACTAACAGTTAGCATTTTAGCTAATTTCCACATGTATATACAGCAATGGCATGATGTATGGACACCATAGGGGTGTCTTGCCACTTTCGGTACATATTGCTATCTTGCTAGGTGTTCGCATGCTAACTGTTAGCATTTCAGCTATTTTATACATGTCTACATGCAAATACATGCATGGCATGAGCTAGGAACACAATAGGACAGCTTTTGCTGCATAGTGCTGTCTTGCTCGGTGCTAGCACGCTAGCGTTTTAGCTAATTTACTCATGTCTACATGCTAAACTATACATGGCGTTGTTTGCTGGCATGGCACAGCATGCTAGCAAACACGACGCCAGTGTTTCACAACACTAGGGGCATGCCCATCAACATTTCCGCTGGGAATTTTCTAGTTAACGATTAGCTAATTTCCTTTGCGTAAATCTCAACATGGCATGATCTAGGGACACTCTAGAACTGTCTTGGCAATTGTGGTACATAGTGCTATCTTGCTAGGTGTTAGCATGCTAACTGTTAGCATTTTAGCTAATTTACTCATGTTCATATGCAAATATAGTGTATACATGTCATGATGAAGGGACATGATACAACCGTCTTTGCACTTTCCATACTTAGTGCTATCTTGCTAGGTGCTAGCATAAAAACTGTTAAGCTAATTAACTAAATTATACATGGCATTGATTGCTGCATGAATACGTCAAAAAATATAGATTGGGTCACAAATGAGGGCCTACCGTCCTGAGTGAAGAGCGAAGTCACATCTTTCTGCCGAGACATACGGAAGATCAGCATCCAGCATCAAACACACCAGTCACAAACATATTTTTTATTTATAGATTTGTATATAAATACAGACAAATTGATACGGAAGGACTCAAAAAATGTGTTACTTCTGCGACTCCAGACTATTTTTCATTAGTGTAAGAGGGGGAAAAATAGTAAAGGTTGCCGACCCCTGATGAAGGTCCTAAATGATTACTCCATCCGTGGAAACAACGAGCTTCAGATGAATGGACCAAGAGAATCATGGTTAGTTGCATCCCTGGTATGATGGAAATAACAACGGGAGATTGTAGCTAGGTCACGTAGCTCATACAAAAGCGCCTTAGAAGAACACTTTTTTCATTTTTTGTGGTTCTCTTTTATAAAACAGAAGGGTGGTAACAGTCTTGCAATACGTGGAAATGTCTCAAGTGGAATTGTATGAAGCCTGGGTGTTGGGTGGCACAATAACAAAGGAGAAGAAGACGTCTTCCTTCACCTTCTCACTGGGAGTAAATGTTCAACTAAAAGGTGACGAGGTCTGGAAGCTCCTCTCTTGTTTCTTCTTCTTCTGGGGCCGTCATCCCCGTGTCCTCCTGCTCACCTGCAGGGGGCGACACCAGCGCGACGTTAACGCAAAACAAAAAAATAGCAATAAAAATGTTTCTTGGTCTCCAGGTGGGGTGCGTACAGGACGGGATGTGGTGGATCTGGACCAGGGTGGTGTGACCCGTGTCCGTCAGCGGGGGCAGTCGAGGGACGGGCGCCTGGAAGATCTGCTCGTCGTCCGACTCCACCAGGCTCAGCACGTCGCCTCTGTCGTCGTCGTCGTCGTGCGGGCGCCTGAAGAGACGCGACGAGGTGAGGAGATGTCTGAATGATTTGTCTCAAAATGTTAGGATTGCCTCAAATAGCGGCCTCCGCTCTAATGGACGCCCTTCCCCTAAACAGTCAATATGACAAATTGGACCAGTTTTTAACAGAATGAAAGCCTGAAATGAGAAGATGCATGTTTCTATTGTCTAATTGCAATGTGTTGAAAACAAATGGTGCTTAGAATGGACGTCAGTGGGACCTCAACAGCTCGGAAATTTGGAATCGGGCCCGGAAATAAACTTAAAGCATCAAAATCAATTTTATTACTAATCTTATGTACGTATATTTAAGCCTAACACGTATTATATGGAAAATAACTCATTTTGTGAGTGTTTTTCTAAGCAAAAACAGTGCATCAAACGGGCATTTAGAGGGTTAAAATATACATTTTTGATATTTTGTCATTAGAACTCAAGTTGACTGACATGCTTGAATAAAAAATAAATGGATCTGTTATGTTTTTATAACAGTTTTTGGGAGTAGACGTTTTTTTGTCCTCTGGGATCCCGAAACGGTGGGTATATTTGGCGTGAGCCTCAAATTTTAAATTTGAACTTAATGATTTTTCATGAAAAAAACCATCTTAGGAAAAGTCGTGCCACATGGAGTAACACAAGCCAAGTTATGAGCAAAAAAAAAAGCAAAAAATGTACCTGCAAAAGGCAAAAAGAAGTCCTGAGGGACCCCAGAGGGTGAAAGGAAGACTGCACTTTTTTGGGGTGGGGGAATTTAGCCCATCATCCATGATGCTTATGTGAAACACGAACACATCTTTCCCTTGTCCGTGCGTTCTAAAGGGAGAATCATGGCGAGCTGAGGGCGCCAACAATGGACGTAATGGGACGATGAAGCCCTCTAAGAAAAGCCCCAGCACGGTTTGGGAGCATGTAGTAACAGCTACGTTCATGGCACCACGGAGTACTTCATGTCTTCATGCTTCACATAAGGACTGGGGGAAAAACTCCCCCCAAAAGTGCGGAGTTGAGTGAACAAATGGTGGCGTTGGCCAAGCTGACTCACCCAAAGGCTCCTCCTGCAAGACAACACACGGGGGGAAAGTCAGCACGTGCGCGCACGGCGTCGTTCCGCGTCTTTGGCCAAACATCTTGAACTTACCCAGGCAGACTCTGTGCCGGTTGGCGTAAACCACCTTGGCCACCACCACGGCCCAGCCCACGATGAGCGCTGCGATGAACACGCCCACGATGGCGCCCGTGTACGCCGAGGAAGACGCTGTGGGGACACGGGGAAAAAAGGCAGGGCGGGGCGGCCGGTTTGTCAGCATTCCTCCGACACGTTTGCATCTCTAAAAAGTACACGAGTGCTGCCGACACGCAGCATATCATGCACGGTCTGACCACATGTGCCTCACCTCTCACTGTGAGGTAGACCTCCAGCTCGCTCACGCCCAGCGGGTTCTCGCTGCGGCAGAAGTAGACGCCCTCGTCGTCCTTGCTGACGTTGGCAATGGTCAGCCGGCAAGCGGGGCCGTCCTCGGACAGGAAGTACTTGGCGCCGACGACCACTTCCGCATGCTCCAGGCCCCGCCTCCAGGTGGTGGCGGCGGGCGGGGTGGACGTGGACTCGGTGCAGGCGAGCGTGATGTTGCTCCCCTCCTGAGCCGAGACCAGCGGCTCGCCTTCGGGGTACGGAGGCTCTGGAGGCGAGCAGCAAGTTGAAAAAAACAAAACAAAACAACAACAAGGTCGTACTTACCAAGCAAAAAGGAACACGAGCGTTCCCGCGCACGAGCGAGCGCCAGGTGCTGCGCCGTGCACCTGACTGTCTGACCGCCAGACAGCAGCGAGCGGTTCAGCGCCACCGTCAGGCTGTCCGTCACCTCCGAGGCGAAGACGCGCCCGGCCCCCTGCTCGCCCTGGTCCTCGGCCCAGCGCAGCGTGGGCGGCGGGTACGCCCCGGGCCAGCTGCAGTTGAAGAGCACCCGCGTGCGGTCCTGGGACTGGACCCACGTGCACTCAGGGTGTCTGTCTGGAACGTCTGGACCGCATTCAAACACAACTTCAATGGATTTGCCAACTTTGCGCACAAAAACCATTGAATTGTAAACATTTGGCATAAAGTTGTGCATTTCAAGGGTTAGCCTACTTTTCAGATTTCAATTGGTAACATTTCACACTAATTTGAACCTTTCACTTTTCATAGAAAGGCTTCATGGACACTTAAACAGTTTCAGCGCTCATTCTCTAACTTCTCCTACAAATTTGGACTCAGATTTACGTGTTTTCCACATCATTTCGGGTGATTTTTCGTACAAAGTTACACCCCAGATTGAAATCTTTCTTGCTAACTTTTCCTCCCCAAAAAAACCCCATTCAAATGTAAACAGTGTGTGTCATGTTATGCGTATTCAACGTACATTTACTGCAACACTTTCAACTTGCTAATGCTAACTTTCCGTAGAATGTTTAAAGAGAATCAACGCTCATTCTGTAACTTCTCGTACAAATTTTGACTCTGGTTGTCGCGTTTCGGGTCATTTTTTGTACAAAGTTACACCCAAATGGAAATGTTTCTTCAATCTCTTGCTAACTTTTCGTAGAAAGTCTTTCAAAGTTTTCGAGACTTGAATGTTTAAAGAGAATCAACACTCGTTCTGCAACTTTTCATACAAATTTTGACTCCTAATGATGTGTATTCCACATCATTTCGGGTGATTTTTCATACAAAGTTACACCCAAATTGAAATGTTTCTGCCATTTCTTGCTAACTTTTCCTCCAAAAAAAGCATTGAAATGTAAAGAGTTTGCATAATGGTATGCGTATTTAACATGCAGTCATTGCAACTGTTTCAACTTGCTATTGCTAACTTTGCAAAGAGAGTTTTTACATTTTTTGATTTTTTTATTTAATTGGTAACATTTCGCACAAATTTTCTTGAAATGTTTCCAAGTTCTCCGTCATTATTCATACGGTGTTTCAGCTAAATGTATCATTTTTTTCCCAAAATGACTCAAATTGAATGCAGTCAAGCAGACTCAAGCTTATTTTGCTAACTTGAAAGTCATTTTTGAGGGAAAAGACTTACAGTAGACCAGCAGCTGGGCGCTCTTGTTGGCCGCCTGGTGCGTGACGGTGTTGTTCGCCGTGCAGCTGTACACCCCCTGAGCGTCGGCCTGGATGTCCTTCAGCCTAAAGTCCAGCCAGGGCGCCTCTGCGGTGGACGCCAGCGAGCCGTTGCCGGCACCCGCCCCTCTGAAGGTCCAGGTGAGATGCTGGGACGGGTACGAGGAGGCCACGCAGTGGAAGGACACTGTGGAGCCGCGGTAGGTGACCAGCGTGCCGTTGGACAGGAGGGTGGTGGGGACGATGGAAATGGACACGTTTGCCGGAGCGCCTGGAGGACCACGCTGATCTTAAACATCTTCGTTCTTCTCACGCGGAAAACAAAACTTTTTTTCTTGGTAGAATACAATTTTTCTTTGAATATTTTTACTTTAATCTCCTGAAATTGCAGTACGTCTGTTTATTCCATTCATCCTGTTTGTTTTTTTCCCCAATATTTGCATGTTTGTTCTTGTAATATGACTTTATTTACATATTTTGAATTTGTTCCCAGAATATTACAACCTTTTTACACACCCTCATTTTCCAAACGTGACTTTATTTTGTTTTGTTTCTCATGTGATGTTTTTTTTTTTTACCTTTTTCAATATTTCAACTCTATGCTACTAAAATGACATTATTTTTCCTCATAATATTATGACGTTATTCTTGTCAATATTTGGATTTTATCCTCGTGAAATTTCAGCTATTTTTCCCCTTTCTGATGGGGGAGGGGTGGGGGGTTCAACTTTCTTGTTGAATTTTTTTCTCTCGTAATGATGACTTTATTCCCAGAATATTTTGACATTATTCTCAGAACACTATTTTTTTCTGGAACTTAATTTTCCAAAAAATTTAAACTTGTAGTTTTTAAAATGTATTTTTCCAAATTTTATATTAGATTTTAGTGCTACTAAAATGACATTTTTGGTCCCCCAAATAAAATGTGTTTTTGCCATATAGTGAGACATGCAGTGTGTATTGTGACTTAATCTGCCAAATAAAGGTCATGTGGCGTCGACGTTACTTACTCGCCACCAGCAGCAGGACGCGTGCGCGCCACGTGACGTTGCCCGGAAGTTGGGCGCTACACAGGTAGTCCCCTTCGTCGCCTTCCCTCACCCACCGGAAGTCCAGGCTGCCGTCCTCCAGTAGGCCCAGGCGAGGTCCGGCATGAGTGGGGCTACTTGGGGGGTCCCCGGCGTCTGTCTGGGTCTCACCGAGAGACAACCGCCGTCCTTCTTTCCACCACGTGGTTAACGACGGCGTCACCTGACCGTCGCCGTAACACGGAAGTCGAACGACGTCGCCGGGCGAGGCTGTGATGGTCGTCTCAGAAGAAGGCTCGTCGGCCCAAACAAGGACTGGAAGGAGGAAAGGGCTTAGTTAGACTAGTTAATGACGCGGGCTACCTGGTCACGTGACAGCAGAATTACCTGTAGCGCACAAACACAAGCAGAGAAGTTTGACTGTCGTCATCATCATCAGCCACCACTCGGCTTCATTTCCTTCACGGGGGGAAAAAGGTGTCCCAGTCCGACCAGTCCAACCAGTTCACGTGCGGGGTCCCACCCAGTCCACCTGAGACACCACAGCGTCCATGTTGCCTTCAGGGCCCTCTGTGTCCGGGACCCGTGTGACGGTGACAGGAGGCTGCAGCTTTTTTTGTGTTTGTTTGCGAGAACAGATTGCACCGGAACCTTTGAACCACCCGACACACCCTTAATGCACCTTCTTAAAGGCGCAGGCACCAGGGGTGGGCGACACTGATAATAATAATTTTAATTAATTTTCCACACTGTATTGTTTTGTACACCACACATGCAATAATATAGTCAAATAAAAATATTTTTTACATTATTTTATAGAATTCCCGCTTATAGTATGCAAAAAGTGTAAAACAATACTCACCATTAGAGATTACACGAGTCTATATACACGTGAACGATTTCATTTGGCCCAAAAGAGAAAAGGTGTATTATTAATGTTGACGTTTTACAATACATTGACACATTGTAGTGCAACGAGGACATCCTAGCGGCCTCTTTCTGCCATTGCTCGTCGGTGGCGTTTACGTGTAATCAAGAGTAATAAGATGAAGACAATTTTTTATGTGTTACGGTAATTTAAAGGCAGAATCCCATCCGTTGGTAACAAGTATAAACAAAATAAAGTGTAACTGGTATACAATTTCACAACCATATTGTTACCCATCTTGCAGAAGTTTCAGTTCATCGTGGTGTTCGTACTTTCCGTATTTTCCTCCTGGCACCTCGAACGCACCACTTTCAAACGTCTACTGTTACTATCATATGCGAGTCTTGTGCGGAGGTAACCCCGTCCCGTCCAAGCCAACATGCCCGTGGATCTGAACCAGTGGAGAGGCCAGCTGGCCCTGCAGGAGGTGGACGAGAAGCCTGGCCTGCCTCTGACCATTAAATACGGCTCTGTGGAAATCGACGAGCTGGGCAAAGTGCTCACGCCGACGCAGGTCTGCTAATGTTGATTAGCATAGCCTAGCCAAGCTAGAAGCAGGCTGGCGTCGTTAGCGTACGTTTTATTTAAACCATCTGTCGTTTTTGGTAATTGTGGGGAAGTAATGCCTACCATCCGCGCCAAAGTACTTTACATTTTCAAGTATTAGTCTCGCTCGCTGTGAACCGTTGTTGAACTTGTGTGGCACGTTTGTAAAGCTGCTCACTGCCACTAGGGGGCACGGTTACACGATATTACACTTTACCGAACACTTTTAGCAAAAAGTGCCCCCGGTGGACGTGGCTGGTCGTGCTGAGCCTTCAGACCGACTGTTTTTTTTAGGTGAAAAACCGGCCCACCTGCATCGAGTGGGATGGATGCGACCCCGGTAAACTCTACACTTTGGCTCTGACTGACCCCGACGCCCCCAGCAGGAAGGACCCCAAATTCAGGTGAGTATTTGGAAGTTATTGCACTTTTCAGTGGGTTATTTTTCCTCCATTTTGATGATGTAAAGGGAGTGGCATCACTTCCTGGTGGTCAACATGAAGGGGAACGATGTGTCGTCTGGTTGCGTCATGTCCGACTACGTGGGCTCGGGTCCTCCCCAAGGCTCAGGTGAGACAAACGCAGCATAAGGGCGACAAAGTATTTCACCATGGCTTCGTAACAACGCAGGTCTGCACCGGTACGTGTGGCTGGTCTACCAGCAGTCGGGCGAGCTGTCCTGCAGCGAGCCGGTCCTCACCAACCGCTCGGGCGAGGGCCGCGGCAAGTTTAAGATCCAGAGCTTCAGGCAGCACTACAAGCTGGGCGCCCCCGTCGCAGGCACCTGCTACCAGGCCGAGTGGGACGACTACGTGCCCAAACTCTACCAGCAGCTCGCTGGAAAGTAAAAAAAAATCCAAAATCAAAGGATATTGAGAGTTTTCCTCTCTTGGAAGAGGACCTCCTCTTTATTTTTTGCCCCCCCAACAAAACTAATACATTTGCCACTTCCTCTTACCGACAAATATTTAAACTGCACAATAAATGAACAATTGGTGGCTTTTTTTTTTCTTTTTAAAGCTTGTGTGGTGTTCAGCTGCAGCCACAGCTAATAAAACATACAATAAATCAATTATTGCATGATAATAGTCAAGTGAAAACTAAACTAATGACACTTAATGCCCATACTCACAGAATAATATCTTAAAGAATCTTAGGAACATAAAAAATAATTTAAAAAAAGAATGTGGAATTGTATTTTTACCAAGGCTTTTGAAGTAATGTCTTTAAGACTCATTTAGTGGAAGAATTAGAAGAAAATGAATGGTTTCACCATGTCTACTGATGTGTTACAATGGCGACCTCTAGCGGCAGCACGCTGACTTTGATTCTCGTAAATTTACTCCTTTTCTAGTAAATGTACGACTTTTTCTTGTAAATATACAACTTGTCATCCATTTTTGCCTTTTTTTCTTGTGAATTTATGACTTGATTCTCGTAAATTTACAACTTTATTCCTGTAAGATTTACGAGAAAAAAGTTGTACATTTACGAGTTTTTCTTATAAATTTAGGACTTGTATTGTAAATTTACGCCTTTTTACTTGTAAATTTATGACTTAATTTTCATTTCGTAAATGTACGCCTTTTTTCTAGTAAATTGAGGAATTTATTCTGGGAACATACAAATTTTTTCTAGTAAATGCACAACTTTTTCTTGTAAATGTACGACTTTATACTCGGAAATTGACACCCTTTATTCTTTTAAATGGACGCATTTTTCTCATAAATTTGACATTTTGTTGGAAATGTAAAATAGTAAATAGAGCACAAATGGTCGTATTATCAGCAACCGCAAATGAATGAGATTTTCTTCCCGTCTATTTCAGGCACAGAGCGAAGCTGAGGAAACGCCTCAAATATTTGAGACATTCTTCAGGGGACCAATCTGTCAGATTTGAACCGGCCCACACAAACATACAGGTGTATATTTTTGTAAACAAGTACATTTCTACAGTCAAACACTTGAAAAAAAGGAAAAAGCGACAATAAAAAAGAGCTGGAGCTTGTGAGGAAAACAGTCATCCAATGAGAGCGGAAGCTTGGCATCACGTGATCCAAGACTGACCTGCGATGCGGGAATAAGTGAAATATTTGCAAATGACGCTGCTGCCGTTGTGTCATGAGCACTTTATTTATTTACAAATGTAATTCAAAGCTTTTAAACACATCCATGCTTTTCTCTTGGGGGGGGGGGACTAAAGTGCATGCAATGGTCATCATCATCATCATCTGTTCGGTGGGTAAGAAAGCGTTAAGAAAAAACGGGGGGGGGACAATAAAGACAATCTTCCAAATTTTGCATGAGATTTAAAATAGAATATGAAAATACATAAAAGCTCTCCAGAAATCCTTGGGTACAAAGCCCCGCCCCCTCCCTCACACGAAGCCCTTGTGTGCGATGACGTCCCGTCTCACGATTGGGAGTTCTTCCTCACGTCGGCTGCCGTCACGCTATGTCGCCTCCCTCCCACCACTGACGACAAAACAGGAAGTGACGCCGCGTAGCCCCGCCCCCTGTCACCACAAGGTGTCAAAAAACGAGGAGGAGGAGAAGGTGGGGGTTGGGTGAGTGAGGTCACTTCCTGCGCCGCCTCGGCACTCTCACGCTCGGGGTGCCGGGCAGACTCATCTGTGGTCGTCCTTGGCGAAGTCCAGGGCGGTCGGGTCGCCAAAGCCCAGCCGCACGCTCTCCATGTCGAAGGCGTCCATCTCGCGCTCCTGGCGCTCCAGGAGGTGCTTGATGCGATCCGTGCGCTCCTTCTGTAGGGAAACCAGCTCCTCTTCCATCTGCACACACCCAAACACAGCATGGGGGGGCAGACGAGTCTCACTTTTACTGTTTTTAACCTTACAAGTGTAAAAAGAAGTGAAGCACTTCACATTAGGACGTTAAAAAACAACAAAACACTTCTTACACTTTTGATGTTTCAATTAAAAGTAACAAAAAGGTGATTTTTGTCATTGAGTCTCATTTTTACCGTTTTTAATCCTTACAAGTGTAAAAATAAGTTAAGAACTTCACATTAGATCGTTAAAAACAACACATTTATTACTTTTGATTGAAAGAACAAAAGTGGAACAAAAAAGGTGATTTTTGTCGTCAGTGAGTCATTTTTACCGTTTTTAACCCTTACAAGTGTAAAAAGAATTGACGCACACACAGAGTTTGCCGCACTGATCTCTCATGAGTGGCGCCAAATCAAACGGTGACGTTTTCCGCAACTCCCGGCGGTGCGTTTTTGCAGAAACTTCCCAAGCTGGACAACGTCACCTCTCATGAGTGTCCCTAATGAAGTGGACTCCTACATCAAAGCGAACGTGGCGCTAGCACTTTAGCACACAGAATGAAATGTTAGCGTTGCCTGTGTGTGACGACGCAAACAAACCCCCGACAATGGAGTGGGCAATGATTAAAAACACACACATAAACGCACACACGACAGCCTGAGACAATAGTGCCTCCATAACATGACGTCATCGTGTAAGGGCGCACCTCCACAAGCGGCCAGCAGAGGGCGACAGAATCCACGTAGGTGCAGCTTTTATTTCGCAGGGAAAAAACCCCAAAGGTTTGCTGCTGCTGCTTTGTTGTCGGTGTGCTGTGCCTAGAAGACGGTGACGTCATCACTTAGCGAGTCTAATTTGGTCACGAGAATGATGCGTTTAGAGACATCACGAATATATGAGTGACACATTAACAACACTTGCATTTTTTAAAATTGTTATTTGTGTCTGCTTGTGTTTGGTTGGGGGGGGCGGGGGGGGATGATGTCGCTTCACCTGAGGCTCATAGCACTTACGAGCTGTCCAATCAGATTGCCGTGATGCTCACAGCCACTAGGGGGCGTCATATGCACACGTTAGCTGCAGGAAGTGCCGACATTTTGGTGCAAATCCAGGTAAAGGTGACTTTTGGACGTTACAGTCCGCTTGCATTGGGCACAAATGGGGGCAGTGACCTCCCACAGAGGACATCATTGACTACATAAATAATAAAATAAATCAAAAAGTACAATAAAAATTCAATAAACATTACATAAAGATAAATATGGCTAAATATAAAATATTTTTATCTAAAATAATAAAAAATCAAATAAGAAAAAATAAAAATAAGAAATATGACTAAATATAAAATATTTTATCTTAAATAATAAAATAATAATAAAAAATACTGTGTATATATATATATATATATATATATATATATATATATATATATATATATATATATACACATAAAGATAAATATTAAAATATAAGATTTTTAAATCTTAAATAAATAAAAACAAAAGAAAAAATAGTATATGTGTAGAATATAAATATGATTAAATATAAGATATTTGATCTGACCGGAGAAGACGTATTTCAATTACTAAAAAAGAAAAAGAAAGTCAGACATGAAAAAATGTAAAAAAAAGTTTTCACATTTTTAAAACTAGAATATAATCTCTTTCATATATTTGATATTATGAGATGACTAAAAAAAGGATGATGATTAGAAGACGTGTGTCATAATGAGACGGGCGATGACCGAGGCGGAGCCTCACCTTTTGTTCCAGGTGAGCACGTCGCAGGGACACCTTCTGCTCCATCTTGTGCTGCTCGCGCTCGTGCTGCGCCTCCGTCTGCATCTTGATCTTGCTCTGGTAGGCGTTGAGCAGCTCCATCTCCTGCTGCAGCTGCTGCCTCAGCGCCTGACACTCCGCCTCCTGCGCCTCGTCCAGACGCAGCTGAAGGCGGGACAAAACGTCTACTTTTATACTCGGAATGTCCGGTAAATGACAGACTTCCACTCATGCTGGACCTCAGCACAGCCTTCAGCTGTCAGGCCATCAACAGCGTCTGCACCACGGCCGTCCCTTTCCTCAATTGGACGAGCTAAGGACATCACACGCACATCATTTCTTCACACGTTTCACGTTCTCACACACGGCCACTCGCTCAGGATTAGCAGCACTTGCTTTTGTCAATATTTGCATTTTTCTACAGTGAATGAACATCCCATCATAGTATGAAGCACAAGTACTACAATATTACTCATCTAAAACACAGGAAGCCTTTTTACAATACTAATACTAACCAACAAGACGTCTGATAATCATCCAAATAATACTCAAAATATTTGTCTACAAATACAATATTACTACTACTACCTCGAAATAACGCAATATTAGTCTAAAAATATACGACTACTAATAATATTCTGATCAATATTATAATAAGTAAAATACAAAAAATACTAAAACTAAAAAATACTACCACCACCTATAATACTACTACTACTAATACTAAAAATATGACTTCACAAAATTATAATAAAATTAAACTACGAAAAATATTTGTTTAAAAACTGTAATAATAATCAAAATAATACTTAAAATATTAGTATAAATTACACACGTCAGTACTAAATCTAAATAAGAAAAATAAAAAATAAAATAATAAAAAAGTACCAGTCAATATTAGTCTAAAAATATACTACTAAAAATACCATCAGCACCTATAATAATAATAATAATAATAATAATAACAATAATAATAGATTAAAAACCATAACTATTATAATCATGAAAATATTACTAAAGAATATTAGCATCAAAGACACTCCTCAGTACTTAAAATAAATAATAAAATAACAAAATGTACCAATAAATATTAGTCTAAAAACAAGCTATAATAATAATGATAATAATACTTAAAATATTAATATAAAAGACACTCCTACAACTACTGCTAAAAATAATACAACTTATAATCTAAAACTACAAAAATATTAGTATAAAAATATACTATTACCCCTAAATAGTCAAAAGAAATTAAAATTTAAATCGTGTAAAAATGTACTACAACTACAACTTCTTTATCTATCTAATTATCTTACAATAATAATAATACTACTTATAACAAAAATACTAAAAAATATTCTAATAAAAATACTGATAAAAAAATGCAACTAACCAAAAAGACGATTACTCTACAACAAATACTATTACTAAATGATAAGACTAAATATCTTTTTTTTAGTAAAATAATCAACATCATATTAAAATAATAGTATCAAAATATACAATTACTACATATGAATGATAAGATCACAAAAACTAAATCCAACAGTGTATGTTGTGTATATAGAGTAGTGTACACTACACTACTACCATGGACTATGATGTTTGCAGATGACATTGTGATCTGCAGTGAGAGCAGGGAACAGGTGGAGGAGAAGCTAGAGAGGTGGAGGTTTGCCCTGGAAAGGAGAGGAATGAAGGTTAGCGCAGTAAGACAGAGTACATGTGTGTGAATGAGAGGGACCCAAGTGGAAGAGTGAGCTTACAGGGAGAAGAGATCAAGAAGGTGGAGGATTTGAAGTACTTAGGGTCAACAGTCCAGAGCGATGGAGAGTGTGGAAAAGAGGTGAAGAAGCGTGTACAGGCAGGATGGTACGGGTGGAGAAAAGTGTCAGGTGTGATGTGTGATAGGAAAGGAAACTGTGGTGGTGTTTGGTCTAGAGACAGTGTCCATGAGGAAAAGACAGGAGACAGAGCTGGAGGTAGCAGAGATGAAGATGCTGAGGTTCTCTCTGGGAGTGACCAGGAAGGATAGGATCAGGAATGAGTACATCAGAGGGACAGCACATGTTAGAGGTTTTGGAGATGAAGTCAGAGAGGCCAGACTGAGATGGTTTGGACATGTCCAGAGGAGAGATAGGGAATATATAGGTAGAAGGATGCTGAGTTTGGAAGTGCCAGGCAGGAGGCCTCCAGGAAGACCAAAGAGGAGGTTTATGGATGTAGTGAAAGAGGACATGAAGGTAGTTGGTGTGAGAGAAGAGGATGCAGAAGACAGGCTTAGATGGAGGCTATTGATTCACTGGGGCGACCCCTGAAGGGAAAAGCCCAAAGGCGAAGAAGAAGACGACACTACACTACAGTGTATGTTGTGTATATAGGGTACAGTACACTACAGTGTGTATAGGGTCCACTACACTACAGTGTATGTTGTGTATATAGGGTACAGTACACTACAGTGTGTATAGGGTCCACTACACTACAGTGTATGTTGTGTATATAGGGTACAGTACACTACAGTGTATATAGGGTCCACTACACTACAGTTTATGTTGTGTATATAGGGTACAGTACACTACAGTGTGTATAGGGTCCACTACACTACAGTGTATGTTGTGTATATAGGGTACAGTACACTACAGTGTATATAGGGTCCACTACACTACAGCAACATAGGCGCGGCACTCACCGCCTGCGAGGCCATCATCTCGTTGATGCTCTGCTCGTACTGCTCGGCCAAGATGGCAAGTTTGCGGGTCTGCTCGTCTTTGAGCGCCTTGAGCACGGCCTTGTGCTCGGCCTTGGGCATCACCTCCATCTGGTGGTGGCGCAACGCCTTGTACTGCTTGGTCTGCACCTTGCACGTGTCCTGGAACTGCTTCTTGATCTGCAGCTCCAGCACCTGTCGAGGAAGAGGAGGAGCGTGAAGGTCCCCCTCGTGTCATTCATCGTCCGACGCCAAGTGTCTCACTTTCAGGTTCTTGGGCTGCTGCCGGAGCTCCAGCACGTGCTTGCGGTGGAGCTCGCGCTCGCGCCGGTTGTTGTACTCGATCTGGTTCTCCAGCTCGGTCTGGTGCTGCAGGCGGATCAGGTCCATGCGCAGCTTCTGGAGTATCCTGAGCTGCCGCTGCTCCAGCTCCTGCGTGGACTCATCGTGACGGATCAGCACGGCGTGCTCCATCTCCTTCTGGCTCTTCTTCTTGTTCAGCTCCTGCACACATTCACATATGTTAAAACCACCACCACGATTCCAAACCACTTCCTCACGTCTATGAGGAACACCTAACATCTCAGCATGGGCCCAACAACACCATCCACTTCCTCCGTTTGCATTTGGTGGCCTTCTTGGTATTTGCCAACGTCACCACGAAGCAAAGTGAAATTGTCATGACGCAACTTGAAATATCAGAAAACTATAGACTATTGAATGTCACTGAATGTCATTGAATGTCATTGAATGTCATTGAGCAAAAATACATGATAAAGAAAGAATGAAACAAAACAATGCAAATATACTTAAATTAGACTAACAAAAGAAATAATAAAACAATCATTACCAAAACAATTACAGTAAACTAACAAAATATACATTATATATATATACATCTTAAAATATGACTATATATATAAATCTATGTATATAAAAATATGACTATACATATATAAAACTATATATATCCAAATAAGAGTATATATACTGCTAAAAAAAATGAGAGGAACACTTGGAAAACACATCAGATCTAAACTGGGGGAAAATGATGTTGAATATGTTTCCTGATAATAAGTGGGTGATGTATTAGTAACAAAATGATGCCACATCATTTGATAGAAATGAAAATGATCACCCTATAGAGGGGGGAAATCAAAGACACCCCAAAAATGAAAGTGAAAAAATGATGCAGCACACTGGCCCATTTAGCTAAAATGTCGTTGTAGCAACTCAAAATGATTGTCAGTAGTTTGTGTGGCCCCCACGTGCTTGTACGCATGCCTGACAACGTGGGGGCATGCTCCTAATGAGACTACGGATGGTGTCCTGGGGGATCTCCTCCCAGATCTGGACCAGGGCATCAATGAGCTCCTGGACAGTCTGAGGAGCAACCTGGCGGCGCCGGATGGACCTAAACATAATGTCCCAGAGGTGTTCTATTGGGTTTAGGTCAGGTGAATGTGGGGGCCAGTCAATGGTATCAATTCCTTCATCCTCCAGGAACTACCTGCATACACTAGCCACATGAGGTCGGGCATTGTCGTGGACCAGGAGGAACCCAGGTCCCACTGCACCAGCGTAGGTTCTGACAATGGGTCCAAGGATTTCATCCCGATACCTAATAGCAGTCAGGGTGCCGTTATCTAACCTGTAGAGGTCTGTGCGTCCTTCCAGGGATATGCCTCCCCAGACCATCACTGACCCACCACGAAAGCGGTCATGCTGAATGATGTTGCAGGCAGCATAACGTTCTCCACGGCATCTCCAGACCCTTTCACGTCTGTCGCATGTGCTCAGGTTGAACTTGCTCTCATCAGGGAAGAGCACAGGGCACCAGTGGTGTAGTTGCCAATTCTGGTGGTCTATGGCAAATGCCAATCTAGCTCTACGGTGCTGCGCAGTGAGTACAGGGACCACTACAGGACGTCGGGCCCTCAGGCCACCCTCATGGAGCCTGTTTCTGATTGTTTAGTCAGAAACATTCACACCAGTGGCCTGCTGGAGGTCATTTTGTAGGGCTCTGGCAGTGCTCATCCTGTTCCTCCTTGCACAAAGGAGCAGATACCGATCCTGCTGAGGGTTGAAGGACCTTCTACGGCCCTGTCCAGCTCTCCTGGAGTAACTACCTGTCTCCTGGAATCTCCTCCATGCGTCCAGGTACGTTGTTGGTAAACTCTGCTTTCTTAAATCCAAGGTCACCGCAACAGTCTACCAGAATGTTTTAGAGGACTTCATGATTCCTTCTGCTGAGGATCTGTATGGAGATGCAGATTTCATCTTCCAGCAGGACCTGGCCCCTGCCCATACCGCCAGAAGCACCAAAACCTGGTTTGATGCCCATGCCATCACAGAGCTTGACTGGCCAGCCAACTCAGCGGACCTAAACCCCATTGAGAATCTATGGGGTATTCTCAAGAGGAACATGAGGGGCACCAGACCCAACAACAAAGAAGAGCTGACAGCAAGCATCAAGGAAATCTGGGCTTCCATAACTCCCAGGCAATGCCACAGGCTGATTGCTTCAATGCCACGTGGCATCGAGGCAGTGATTAAGGCAAAGGGATTCCCAACCAAGTATTGAAGATTGACATATCGTTTTGAAAGTACCATATTTTGATTGATTTGATGTGATCCTAATTTCTTTCTTTTTTTTCCTGCAAAAACTGAGAAGTAAATGAAGATTTCGTCACAGTATTCAAATTTTTTGAATTCCTGTTTTCGTGGGTTTTATGAGCTGGAAGCCCAAATTACGTAAAAATAAACAAATAAACACTTGAAAACGTTTAAATTGTGGGCCCTGAATCTATAATCTATGAAAGTTTAACTTTTTGAATGGAATTATGGAAATTAAACAACTTTTCCATGACATTCTCATTTTTTGGAAAGGGTCTGTATATATATATATCTGTATCATATATATACATATATATATATATATATATATATATATATATATATACATATACATATATAAATATATATATACACAGTAGATGCCCCTACAATGTAAATAATCCGTTCCAAGATCTTCCCAATCTCACCCCTTTGGCCCTTCAAAATATTCATAGTCCACCAAATACGGTGGGAAAATATAAGAAAAGGTTAACATAAACATAGTAGAGTAAGATTCCAATATAAAATAAGGTAATAAATAAGATTACTGTCATGAATAAAAATGAAAAACAAAAATAATCAACTAGTTTAAGGCGACTACGATGAGGAAGGGAGAAGCTTGTCTCTCACACAAACTCATGGACGTGCTGGATAAGTCAGCCAATGAGATGAGAGCGTAGGCGGTGCCCCGATAATCAGCCAATGAGAGCCTGAGGCGTCGGAAGGCGTCACCAAGTGTACTCTGTTAGTCATGGAAAGTGTTTCCTCTCTCTGTCGCGTGAGAGACTCAAATGGAATTTCTGAACTTGCACGGACTTGACGCTTTACGTTGGATGGAATGTCTTACGTAATACGTCAATTCTTTACGTTCAGTGGAATTTACGTAAAAGGAGGTTTACGTTATGCGAGGTACTACTGTACTTCTGAATCTGAGTGTAAAAATAAGATAGAAAATAGAAATAAGTCAAACGCTCCATTTCACGGAAACGACACAGCGGGCAGCAAATGAAGATGAAAGCCGGAGCGGAGCTACGTGGCTTCCATCTGCGTCGAGGCTGATCTCTCGAGAAGGAAGAAGGAGCGAGCTTGTTCGCAACAAGCGACGAGCCCGGAAGAAGGCGTCACCTCTCGGATCTGCTCCTGCTCCAGGTCGTGCCTCCTGATCACGGCCCGGCGCCGGAAGGCACGGCAGCTCCTGTCGTAGCGGACCCTCTGCTGGGCCAGCAGGTGGGCCTCCTCCTCGGCCTGGGAGTGCTGCATGTTCTCCTTGTGCTTGGACAGACGCTCCTGCTTCTCCTTCTTGGGCGTGCTGTGGTCCTCGCTCATCTCCTGGCGGGGAAGCACGACAGTCAGCTACACGGCGACGATAACCGTAGAACAGGAAGCCTGCCTGTCTAGTGCAACATGAGTAGGCTACAGGAAAAGAGCACCTCCTTCATTTTCTCCTTGCAGAGTTTGTACTGCTTCTTCTGATTGTCCAGGAAGTTGGTCAACTCCTTCTTCTGCTGCGCCGCCATCTGCTGCTGGAACTTCTTCTCGTCCGCCAACGTGGTCTTCGTCTGCAAGGCGATTTAGCATGTTAGCATGTTAGCACGGCAGCTTAGCATCAGGGGCGCACCGCTTTTAAACACTATTTCAGAAAAATACAAACTGCAGTATTATTTCAGAACAAACATGTATTTCAGAAAATGAAAATGAAATATTTCAGAAAAAAATGGAACTAAAATATTTCCAAAAGATCCAAATTACAAATGAAAATATTTCGGGAAAATAAGATAAAAACTAAAACTAAAAATTCAACATTGAGCTGCTGTGTTTCGGTTCATGCATATTTAAGAGGCAGCCCACAATCATTCAAAAGCCAAAAATAACATGAAGAATTCCAGTTTCAGAAATGAAATAAAAATAAAACATTTAGCCGATGCGTTCCACTCCAGGAAGCGTTGTCAGCACATTTACGAGGTGGGTCACATGAACGTCTGACCCTGGGACACACCCATTGTATTTTTGGGACTCGTGTCGGGAGCCCACCTCCTTGTCGCCGTGCACGGCGTGGCGCTTGGCCAGCTTCTCCAGCTCGATGTAGGCGTTGTTGGCCTGCGTCTCCGCCTCCTTCTGCAGCTTGAGGCGGTGCTCGTCCATCTCGGCCTTCAGCTTGTTCTCCAGGGCGATCATCTGCTTCTGGTGCTGCCGGCGCATGCGCTTGTAGCCCGACATCTGCTCGCGTAGCTCACTCTCCTGCTCGTGCTCGTGGATCTGCTTGGTCACCTGCACGCACGCACGCACACACACACATGCACACGCACACGCACGCGCAAGCACACGCACACGCACACACACGCACACACACACACACACACACACACCACACCAAAGGTCACACTTTGCCTTGGAGGAGGTCACGACCTGACAGCACTTTTCCTTGATCATCTGTTAGCCGTCATGAGCTAGCTTCATTTGATTGGCCTCATCTTCCATATAAAATAAAGTGTTTCATTGCTAATAAACACTTGAGACTTCAAGCAGGCCAAAAGGTCTTTTGTCACCATTTAGCCTTCTCGGAGCGCAGCAAAGCTAACATAGCTAACATGCACGTTTTCGCTCCAGTCTGTGTACGCTTTAACACCACTAATGTATACGTTTTTGCTACCAATAACGACAACATCCAGTCTGCAACAAGGCTAACATACGTTTTTGTACAAACTAAAGACAATTTAGGTGTAAGAAAACAAAAAGTAGGTTAATTATAATAATTCTATAAACACAGAAGACGCTTCTGAGTCTTAACGTGCGTCTTTTTGGTAACATTCATGATCATTTCGTCACTGACAACAAAAGGTACCTATTTTTGTAAACACGGCAGACCCTTTAGCGTCTGCAACACCTACTTGTTCTTTCTTGACACTTAAATTGTCTTTAATTAGTACAAAAACGTACGTTAGCCTCGTTACAGACTGGGTGTTGTCATTACGGGTAGCAAAACCGTATACATTAGCGGTGTTAAAGACTTGTCTGTTAGAAATATGCGTATGTTTTGTTAACTTCAGCAACAATTCAGTCTACCTATTTGTGTAAATACGGAAGACACTTTAGTCTGCAACAAATGTTTTTTTGCGTACAGCAGAGAAAATGTGAGTCTTTAACAGCGCTATCGTATACGTTTTTGCTAGCCATAACGTCAATATCCAGTTCGCAATGTGGCTAATGTGCGTTTTTCTACAAACTCAAGTCAACTTTGGCGTCAGAAAACAAAAAGTAAGTATTTCTGTAAACACGTCAGAGACTTTTGAGTCTTCAACGAGGCTTACGCACGTTTTTTTTAGCTAACACACGTCCTTTTGGTAACACTAACGGCAATTCAGTCTTTTGACAGCAAAACGTGCCTATTTTTGTCAACATGGCAGACAACTGGCAGAGTCTTCAACAAAACAAACGTGTTTTGAGTCTTTCGTGTACGTTTTTGCTCGCCATAACGTCAACATCCAGTCTAACGCGGCTAACGTGCGTTTTTCTACAAACTAAAGAGTCAGGAAACAAAGAGTCGGTATTTCTGTCAACACCGAAGAGGCTTTGGAGCCTTTTTGTTCACGCGATGACAATGTGGGGGCTTCAAAGAACCTCGAGTCTTGAACGAAGCGCCTGCCCGAGAGAAACCACAGCGCCTCGAAAACGTTGCTCCGTTTCAGGGAAACACTTTCAAAGCAAAAAGAAGAAAAGTGTGAAGGTGAAACGGAACTGAAGCCTGAGGAGCAAACCTCGGAATATAAACGTCCAATTCATCTGACCCCCCCCCCAAGTCAGACCTGCAGAAGGAAGGGGTTGTCTCCATCGTCGTGGAGGAGGTGGTCGTCGCTCCTCATCTTCTCGTAAGTCCCACCTGCCGAGCGCCTCGGGCCAAACATGACGGCGACTTGAGCCCGGGAAGCTGGCGCTGCGTCCTGCGCCTGACGCCAGCCCGTCTCCAACCCCCCCTCCAAGCCTAACCGAGGGTGCCACATTAACCTCCGCCCCGCCCCGGCGGCGTGCTGGTTGGCGTCCAGGGCACGCAGCAGCAGAGGGCGCATGAGCCGGGAATGGCGGGCGGCCAAGCGCGGCACAGAGCACCTCTTCTTTAGCGGCGCTAACGCTAAGCGGCGGGCGGCAGGTGGGTCACATGAATACCTCATTGACAGAGCGGGCCTGGGGGGGGGCGCTGGTAGGGAAATAAGACATAAGAAGGATAAAGAGTGGGCATGGAGACAGGTGAAGGCCCCCTGACCCCGTTGGCACCCCCCCACAGCCCAGCCCCTGAATCAATGCCTCTACTGTACCAGCGGCCCCCAATCCCAGCCACAAAGGGCCAAGTCAGGTCATGTGACGCACCCTTTCACCCGCCCCCGCATGGCCGTGGCATACTTGTGAAGGGAGGGGTCAAAGGTGAACGTGTTTTTCTGTAACCCTTTCCATCCAAAGACATGAAAGACCTTGGTGTCCCCCCACCCCCCATGCCCACAGTGGCTCTAGTCCTGTTCCTTGATGTCTGATATCGCTAACAGTGTCCTCCTTATGTCCCTGATATCATCCTGCCCTAAAGTCCATCCCAATGAAGCTGATATCACCCGACTGCGTCTTCCTTCGTGTCCGCAACTTCTGTCTCTTGTCCTCTGGAGTTGCCCTCATGTCCCCGCTAGTTATGTCCTTGATATCAGCTCCCCTGTCCTCCTGCACGTCCGCTACATCACACACGTCTCCTAGCATGTCCTCTGATGTTTACGTAATGTCCCCGCTACGTCCTGGTCGGTGTCCTACCCAAATACCTCCTGTCTCCTGTCCTCTCGTGATGCACTCGTGTCCCTGATATCGGGTGGCTGTGTCCTCTACTCATGTGTGCTTTTAATGTCAACATTGTGTCTCCTCAAAGCCTCCTTGTGACCTCCTTCAAGTGTCCTCCCCGGTGTCCCGTGTCCTCCGTGGACATTTCGTCAACATAAGCGTCCTTGTTATTGTTTTTGTCCTCCCGCTTGCTCCGGTGTGTTTGTCTTGCCGTCTTTTGTCGACCTGCCCCCCCCCCGTCGAGGACGTCAGCTTGGGGAAAGAAATGATGATGTCATCTCCCGGGGGGGGGTCCAACGTCAGCCAGGTGCACTGAAGCAAAGACGCATTTTCACTTCATGGGGGGGGGGGGGGGATGGACAGGCTGCAAGGATCCGTCATGTTGTCCTTGACGGATCCTTGCAGCCTGCCCCCCCCAAGGCAGCACGTGAAGGCAGCACCACCCCTTACTAGCGCTTGTTGCTATGACAACAGACCCACACAGGACGACAGGAGACAAGTGCCCGCCCCCCAACACCCAATATTGAGTCAGATGTGTCGCATTACCGCGGGGGGGGGGGGGGGGGGGTGATGAGCGGAACCGTGGATGAACAATTGACCCGCTCCAGGAGTCATGCAAGCGTAAAAAGAAGCCAAGCAGGGTCTCACCAGGGATGCGGACTTGATGGTGGCAAAGCGTCCCTGGTTCTTGTGGTTCTGGGCCTGGCTGCTCTTGTCCACGGATATCAGCCGGTGGTCCCTGTGGGGGCCCTCGTCCCAGTACTGCTGGTCCTGGGGAGGGACGACCACATGACGTTTTGGGACGGTTCCATTTCATGAACTTTAGGAAACACCAAATAGCACATATGGGAGGGCATTTTTGATCTATTTTTCTCTGTGTGGTATTTTTCCCCCCCAGGAAAGACGAGTCGTCTTATATTTGCAGTCTGGAGGTCTAAACTTAGACTGGGGGGGTTCTTATTTTTTTAAATTGTTGTTAATTGAAAAAACAAGTTTGAAAAATGAAGCACTACAATGCAGAAAAACTAGGGGTCGTCTTACACTTGGAGTCCAGAGGCTGACATGCATGCAAACCTCAAAGGTCTCATTTTGATTGCCAAAAGAAGTGGGTCTTGAAAAAGAGGGGGCTTATATTTGTGTCCCCTTCTCCACCACAAAAATGCCATAACAACAACACACCAAATGAATAACACATAAAAAGTCTGGAAAAGGATGTGTCGTCTTATGTTTGGAGACGAGACGTCTCATCTGCATGCAACCCAGAAAGTGGCGTCAAATGACACATTTTTATTACAAAAATGCAGTGCGGGGAAAAAGAGTGGTTGTCTTATATGCAGGATGGTCTTATATTCATGTTTCCCATCCCCCACTTGGCCCAAAACATGTCATCACAACAGACCAGCAAATGAAAGAAAGTGAAAAGTGTGAAAAAGACGAGCTGTGTAGGAATGCATGCATGCGCTCGGGCATGCGGCGCCAAACTAACTTCTACTGCAAAAAAAGCGGGTCTTGAAAAAGCAGGGTCGTCCTACATTCGGATCAATACCGCATTTTTGTCCGATTTACTCACAATTTCATCAGCCTATCCACCCTTTTGGACATAAAATGTCACAAATGAGTGACAAAAGACAAAAAACCCGATGACGGCAATGACTGAAGACACTGCGTGTGAATGCGTGAGCTGAATGAACACATGAACGGAAAACAAAGAAAAGAGTGGGAAAGGTGTAAGCATCAAAGCAGAGAGGTGAAGCCCCACTGAAAAGGCTAACATTAGCGTGTTCATGCTTAGCATGATAGCATTACGTATTTCTGTAAGTTTGTACTTGTAAAAACAGCTAAAAAAGCAAATATGCTAAAGTTAGCATGGTAGCATGCAACACCTAGCATGGTAGTTAGCACTAATTTCAAGAATTTCATTGCATAGTATAACTACCTGTTTTACTGTGCACATGACAATAAAACTCTTGAATCTTAAGTGTCTACGTATGTTGATACTCGTATAAATGGCAGAAACTGCTACTATGCTCATGTTAGCATGTTAAAGCTAGCATGATAGCGCTACGTGTCTGCCAATGTTAACTGATGAAAATGGCTAAAAATGCTACTATGCTAATGTTAGCATGCTAACAATGCAAACATGCTAATGTTGGCATGCTAACACCTAACATAATAGTGCTCAGTGTTTATATAAGTGTCTACTTATGAAAAAGGCTAAAAATGGTAGCGTGCTAACACCTAGCATGACAGCTCTAAGGGGAAAAAGGAGCGCCAGGCTTGGCTGCATCCAGCAGAGGCGCTGTTGACTCAGCGGGTTTGCCATCGATAGAAACGCGTGACGTCCACAGCGACATGCTGATGATCGCCAGCGATTCATCACTTCATCCATCAAGGCCTCTCCGCACCTTTTATGACCAACGAGAGAGAGTGAGACACGCGTCAACGAGAGCACGCCATCTTTGTTCTGGAAGAGTCTGCTAGGAACGTGACGTGCCCCCGCGTGGGGATGGTTGTCATGGTTACTGCTGGGGGGCGGTTACTATGACTATGAAGACGGCGTGGGATGTCTCCTCCACTGCTCAGGTGGACGTGAGCGCACTCAGAAGCGGCTGCCGGTGCCCAAAATAGCGGGTCATGTGACTGAAAGAGGGGGTCGCCGGCCGTACCTTCTTGGCGTGCGGCGAGGAGTCCGGGGTGCCGCCGTAGTCCCGGGGGTGCATCATTGTCATGTCGTCCAGCACCTCCTGCAAGCTGTTGACGCTGCTGCCTCGGCTGCCCGTGCTGAGCGACGTGCTGGGCACCGAGTGGTTGCTGCCCAGGCTGTTCATCTTGCAGCTGGCCCCCTCGCTGTCCTGCACCGGGACACCGCAAAAGCCTTCACGAGGTGTTTCTATCACACTGTAGACTGGATTTCAACCCTTGAGATGGGGGGGTCCAAAGTGGGCCGAGGGCCATTTGGGGCTCACGGCTTTCTTTGGACAACAGCCGCCATTTTCCAAGAATAAAGTGGAAATAGTCCGAGGAGAAGCTGTACTCTCACGAGGGAACAGCGCTCATTTTACGAGAACAAGGCTGGAATGTTATCAACTCATTTTAGGAGTAAAAAGGTCAACTATTCAAGGAAAAAAAGATCCTATGTAGCGTAACACGATGTGAGACTAGACGGAGAATAAGCTTGCACCTTTACCAGAATAAAGTTAGTTAAAGTTAAAATTAAAAAAAATCTGAAACTAGCGAGAATAAAGTCCTAAACTGCCGTGAAAAAAAATATGAGAATAAAAGGTGTCAATTTGCAAGAAAACTGTAGTAAATTCATGAGAAGTAAATAAAAGTAAAACTTGATTCCCTGAAATGCATTACTTTGTTCCCGTAAATGTACTCTTCTACAAAGTAATACGTTTAGCAGAATAAACTTGTACATTTAGGACACACTGCAAATGAAAAAGTAATATCACAATAATAATAATAATAATAATAATAATAATAATAATAATGAGAATAATAATGGTACTAATAATAATAGTAATAATGATAATAATAGTAATGATAACAATAGTAGTAATAATAATAATAATAATAGTAATAATAATGAGAATGATAATAACAATAGTACTGCTAGTAGTGATAATAATAGTACTAATGATAATAATAATAGTACTAGTGATAATGAGAATGAGAATGATAATAACAATAGTACTACTACTACTACTACTACTACTAATCATGCTAATAATGCGCCTCTGACGTAAAGGCGCATTAAAACCCATTAAAACCCATTAAAACCCATTAAAATGTGTGAAGAGAGGCTGGAAAGCGAGTGTTAGTATTTTTCATATTTGTCGATGATTTGAGTCACTTCGTTGAATTAGGAGCACATCCTCCCACCTCCTCGTCCTCCTGGCTCTCCCCCAAGGGTCCGTTGTGCTTCTCCTGGTAGAGGATCTTCTTCATCTTGCGGTACTGCAGGTTGTCCAGCTCGCGCACCGCATCCTTGGTCCGCTGGATCAGGTCCAGGAGAATCCCCGGCGAGCGCTCCCGCCGCACAAAGTCATGCTGGGGGGGCCGAGACAAAAAAAATGAGGGGTTGCTGTCCATGAGTATGCTGGATATTTGTGTTGGAATAGGCTGCAATCCAACTAAAATAAAGTAAAAATGTGCTAGAGCAGGAAGAGCCACTAGAGGGCGCCTGTACGTCGTTGATGCCTCGTTTCAACAAGTAACTTAGCCCACAAAATCACTTGAACTCAACTTGCACAATAAAAACATGAAATAAAATAAAATAAAATAACGAATAACGAAATTGAGAAAACTCAAATGAAATTATGTACAAATAATTTCAAAATGGATGACATTATTGTATTCTTATTGTCATTTAAAGCTCATTAAATCCCCAACTTTACCTGAACGATGCATTAGAAATACGCATTAGACATTTTTGATGTAATAAAATTAATAAAATTGTTATTAATACTAGCAAAGTCTCTTATTAAAATGAAAACATGAAAAATATGTAATCAAAAAATAACTTTCATTAAAATAAATAAAAATCCAATTAAATTAATTACAAATAAAAGGAAATAAAACAAAATGAAATCCCATTTTAAACTTTTTTATTATGTTATTGCATTCTTATTTTTGGATGAATTGCCATTTAAATCTCCT
Organism: Dunckerocampus dactyliophorus; assembly: GCF_027744805.1. Lineage (NCBI taxonomy): Eukaryota > Metazoa > Chordata > Actinopteri > Syngnathiformes > Syngnathidae > Dunckerocampus > Dunckerocampus dactyliophorus. The sequence continues at coordinate 36,847,698 of NC_072822.1, forward strand.
ATTTTACCTGCATTTGAAATACACATTTGACATTTTTTCTAATTATTCTTAAGTAATAAAACATCTGGTTATTAATGCTAACAAATGCTATTAAAATCAAAACATGGAAAAATATCAAATGAAAAAAAACATGAAAATAAAGAAAACTCCAATTGAATAAAGTACAAATAAAATAAAATGTTGACATGTTTTTTCACAAATGATATTATTGTATTGTTATTTTTGGATGAATTGCCATTTAAAGCTCATTAACGCTCCAATTGGACGTGAAGTCCACATTTAATCATGACACAAATGGAATGAATGGATGAGCGCTCGTTAACGCTCCAACGGTTACTCTCCGCGTGCTTTCTTTGGCGGGATACGCGTGCACCCTCTGAGTATTCAATGTGCTCCACAAGTGAGGACGATGAAAGGGATGTACTGAAGGGGGAAAAATGAATAATGTATGAAAATATATATTTTTGTAAACAAGTTTGATGTGCTAAATATTAGCCATGTTAATATTTTGTCTTTGATCAATACACCTCACAGAGTTTGTGGCAGTGGTATTTGTTTAGGCTCCAGGCTACGATGGATTCTATGGTTAGCGGTGTATTTTGGTGGCGGTTTGAGGCAGGTGTGTAGGTTTGCTTCATAGACACGAAGACTAAAGGTAAAAATAGCACCCCCCCACCACCACCACCTACATTCCATCCATCCGGTTAGTCACGCTCATTGAGGGAGAGCCGCCGTGAGGTGAATGTTAGCCTTAGGAAAGGCGCCAGGAGTGAAACGTCTATTTGCAGCTCTGCTTGTGTGACAGCGGCTGGTGTAATGGGTTAGTCAAAACACACGGGGTGGGGGTGCAATGACATCACGCTCCGAAAATAGGCACCACCGTCATTTGGCCCATTTTTTGTGACAGTTGGGCCCGCCCCCATCCTCGTAGACTGCCCAGATCACCAGCAGGACTTCTCCTGACCAGATTAGGGAACAAACGAGGTGAGCAAGGCTGCAGCACAGCACAGATGCTACGGTGCTAACATTTCAACAGCAACATCGTGCCAGGTTGGCAGAAGAAAAACAATGACAGCTCATGCATCCGTAGTTGACAGGGCTCAAGGCACCATTTTAAGATATTTAGCGAAGCCTACTTTTTTTTTTTTTTACTTTGTGTCAAAAAATCATTTCAGTGCCTCTTCTTTCAAAAGTGTGGCAAACAAATGAGGGAGACGATCAATTTTGCTCACGTTTGCCACTCAACAACAGGCTGGAGGGACACATGTTACTGTTAGCACATCGTTAAAATTGTTAAAATGGCGCTCCCGCATCCCATCTTTCATGTCGCTTTTGGACAGCATGACCAAAAATCCAATGCTGTTCGCCACGTTTTGTTGATGAGATGGGAGGGTTTTATGTCTGGAAAAAGTGAGGTTGAGGTGATTTTAGAGCTCCAGGCTTGATTTTAAGACGTGCAGTGAAGCCTGCTGTTGGAAAATTTCAAATGTGAGCGATAATGCGCCTCTTCTCTCAAAAGTGGAGCAAAGAAGTGAGGGAAATAATACATTTTTGTCACGTTTGGTGCTCATAAACAGGCTCTAGGGCAGCGGTAGGGAACCTATGGCTCGGGAGCCAGATTTGGTTCTTTTGATGACTGCATGTGGCTCTCTGACGTCTCTTAACATGATCAAATCTATTCAAAGTACTTTTTAAGTAAAATATTGCAGAAATCAGTGTGAAAATCGCATTCTAAATATAAAACTTTCTTGTGCATTTGAATCCACCCATCCATTTTCTCCCACAATACGGCTCGCCAGAGCCGATGCCGGCTGTCCTTCCCATGTTTTCCAGGTCAGATACCAAAAGGCGACTACTGGATAATGCGGTAGCCTGCCCAGGCTGCCAGGACATCACCTGACAACTTCCTCTTAAAGGTGAAGTCCACCTCTATGAAGCGTCTGGAGAGGTTGTGGCTGCTGCTTTAAATGTTGTTTTAAGGGATTATTCAGACAGATGGCGGCATGGTGGGCTGGCCAAGGAAGGGGGGTGGGGGGGTGGGGTTGGTTGGGGTCTAAGAGAGGGAAGCAAGGAGACAGCAGACTTGTACTTTTGACCACAATCTCCCCTTGATCCGGATCAAAATGATGATCCAGCTACACTGCATCACTTTCAGTGGGGCAGTGGTCGGGTACCTGAAGGGGGCGGAGCTACACGGAGTACGGTTACACTGTACAGGTGTGTCTCTCACACAAACTCCCATGTTTCTGTCTTTTGACGGACTAGCAATGTTGACACTGCCCTCCTGACCGGGTCATCTGATGGAAAAAAGAATGTTTAATCTTGTTTTAATCCCGCGCCTTCATCTCATTTAATCTAAAAAGTAGAAGAAAAAAAAGCCCTTCCCAGCAGGGGTGCTGTGGCAGTCAGTCGGCGCATTTGAAGAATAAATGGATGGATGCAGCGGCAGGTGGGCGGAGCCAGTCTTAGACAGGAAGTGAGATTCAATTTTTTTGGACCACTCACTCTTAGCAGCTCCCCCGACGAGGGTCTGTCCTGAGGAATCTTCAGTAGGCAGTAGTCCACAAAGCTCCGGAAAGGGTCGGACCTGCGGCAAAAGCAGCATGGATATTACAGTCAAACCACTTGTATCATTCAGTTTTACATCTTTTTATTGGTTTTGAAATCTCATCATGGGTTGATGCCGCTTTATTTATCAGAACTGCTTGTTCTGCACACTCTGGTCAGAGCTCGGGGTTCCTGTGATCAGTGTCTATTAGCGTGCCCTACGTTAGGTCTCGGCTGAAAACCAACTCTGGAACCTTAGAACTGCTGCTTACATCCACAGTTTCAAATCAATGCTAAAAACACACTTGTACTTTTTATTGGCCCACGGGACTCCAGAGGCAGCTGACAGGTACGGTTTGCAACGGTGGCAGTCGCTGAGGCAAAAACCCGTACGTGAAGTTCAGCAAAGTCATGGAGAACGACTTCCGGACGGCTTCTAAGAGATTCTGGACCACCATCCGCTGTCTCAGGAGCAGGGAGAAGTACACTGTGAACACCGCGTACGGTGGGGATGGTGTGCAGCTGACCTTGACTCAGGATGTTGTGGATCGGGTGGAAGGAAGACTTCAAAGATCTCCTCAATCTCAGCGGCACGTCTTCCAATGAGAAATCAGTGCCTCGGGGCGCCACAGGACTGAGGTTGCAAAGGTGGTCAAGACGCTCCTCCATGGCAGGGTCAAGGGGGTGGAGGAGATCTGCCCGGAGTTCCTTAAGGCCCTGGATGCTGTGGGGGTGTCATGGTTGACACGACCTTGCAGCATCAGGTGGACATCAGGGCCAGTGCCTCTGGATTGGCAGATCTGGGTGGTGGTCCCCCTTTTTAAGAAGTGGGTACAAAGGGGGACCAAAGAGTGTGTTCCAACTATTGTGGGATCACACTCTTCAGCCTTCCTGGTAAGGTCTATTCAGGAGTTCTGGAGAAGAGGATTTACCGGAGAGTTCAATCTTGGATTCAGCAGTGTGGTTTTCGTTGTGGAACAGTGGACCAACTCTACACTCTCAGCAGGGTGCTTGAGGGTGCATGGGAGTTTGCCCAGTCAGTCCACATGCTTTTTGTGGACTTGTAGAAGGCATTCGACCGTGTTCCTCGAGGAATCCTGTGGGGAGTACTTTGGGAATATGGGGTACCGGACCATCTAACTCAGGCTGTTCGATCCCTGTATGACCGGTGTCAGAGCTTGGACCGCATTGCCGGCAATCAGCCGGACCTGTTTCCAGTGAGGGTTGGACTCCGCCAGGGCTGCCCTTTGACACAGATTCTGTTCATTACTTTTATGGACAGAATTGCTAGACCCAGCCAGGGCGTTGAGGGGTTCCGGTTTGTTGGCTGCAGGACTGGGTGTCTGCTTTTTGCAGATGATGTGGTCCTGTTGGCTTCATTGACCCGTGATCGGTTCGCAGCTGAGTGTGAAGTGGCTGGGATGAGAATCAGTTTTCGCCCAGAAAAGGTTGAAGTGCCATCTCCAGGTCAGGAGTGAGATCCTTCCGCAAGTGGAGGCGTTTAAGTGCCATGGGTCTTGTTCATGACCGAGGGAAAGATGGAACACGAGATGGACAGGCGGATTGGTGCGGCATCTGCAGTGATGCGGACTCTGCATCGGTCCGTTGTAGTGAAGAGGGAGCTGAGCCCAAAGACAAAGCTCTCAATTTACCAGTCCATCTACGTTCCTACCCTCACCTGTGGTCATGAGCTTTGGGTAGTGACCGACAGGACAAGATTCCGGGTACAAGCAGATGAAATGAGTTTTCTCCGTAGGGTGGCAGGGCTCTCCTGTAGAGATAAGGTGAGAAGCACCGTCCCTACCCCAAACCCTAACCGAGTGAAACTCGGCGTAGAAGTGCTGCTCCTCTGCATTAAGAGGAGCCAGATGATGTCTCTCGGGCATCTGGTCAGGATGCCTCCCGGACCCCCTCAACTGGCCTGGGAACGCCTCGGGATCCGCCCGGGGGGGGGGGGGGGGGGGCTTGAAGAAGTGAAGGGAAGAGGGAAGTCTGTGATTCCCTGCTGAGGCTGCTGCTCCCGCGACCCGACCACGAGTAAGGGGAAGGTTATGTTGTGCGTTGCGTTATGTTACATGTTACATGTTACATCACGTTATTTGTTTTTATTCTAGTTGATTCTGTTCCATTCTAGTTTATTTGATGGGATTTGTTTTTATTTTGAAGGTTTGTGTACAGAAAAAGTGTCATGAAGTATACTGTGGGTATATTGTGATATCAGCTATAAATCATGAAGTATACTGTGGGTATTTTGTGATATCAGCTATAAATCATGAAGTATACTGTGGGTATATTGTGATATCAGCTATAAATCATGAAGTATACTGTGGGTATATTGTGATATCAGCTATAAATCATGAAGTATACTGTGGGTATATTGTGATATCAGCTATAAATCATGAAGTGTACTGTGGGTATATTGTGATATCAGCTATAAATCATGAAGTATACTGTGGGTATATTGTGATATCAGCTATAAATCATGAAGTATACTGTGGGTATATTGTGATATCAGCTATAAATCATGAAGTATACTGTGGGTATATTGTGATATCAGCTATAAATCATGAAGTGTACTGTGGGTATATTGTGATATCAGCTATAAATCATGAAGTGTACTGTGGGTATATTGTGATATCAGCTATAAATCATGAGTTGAGTTGAGTCGTGCAATCCAACGTAGGTCAATACATGTGTTTTAATACGATCATTCTGTAGTGGCTTTCGACACAGTGAATGACTACACCATATAGTATGCGTGATGCATGCATGATGTAAACAACGGAGCAAACATAAGCACCAGTGGAACTAAAAATATGCGAGCTCAGCCTGCTATGATGGTGGTCAGGATGGTGTCGCTCGCTGCAACTAATCCCATCATTTTGTCATACATCCTGTGTGATTATACTTTTACTCCTCGTCTACAGTCTCAGCTGGATGGATGCTGCCGAAGCCTCAGGCCGTCACGGAGAGAGAGAGCGCCTCCAGAAATACCACCGCCACCGCACTCTCCCTCGCAGCGCCACCGTTTCTCTGCCTTGTCATGGCGCTATGCTAGCTTTACCACCTCCAGCATGCACCCAAACAGGGAAAGTACTCTTTTTGCAGCATCAATCCACACCAATTGCTCACTTTCTACTCAATGATTGGACTTGATAGGACTCCCGGACACTTTTTTGATGTTTCTGGATATTCTTGGTTGTCCATTTGAGTCCATCGGTTCATCATGGAGGAGCAATGGGCGGAGATGCAGAGGCTAGGCTAGCTAGCTCATTCATCGTTAAAGTTAAGGGAGTGCTAGCTTACGTGCTTTGTTTTTAACGAAATAAGAGGCTGCGTGACATTCAACGTAAATGCATGTGCCTGGTGGAATACATGATGGGCGTCTCCAGCTCCACTTTCTTGTGTCGTTACAGCGTATATTCCTGTTGTTGTCATGTGAATTCTGACCACTTCCTGCTTTGACGCCATTCAGCCATAATTCAAATTCTTATAAAAACGGTGCTTTCAAATACATCACGTGCATTTCCAGCAGTGTGTGGCATTGTGTGAATAATGCAAGCATCTCTCGCGCACACACGCACACACACACACACACACGCACACGCACACGCACACGCTAGAGGAAGTAACTTCATTAATCATTTAAATTTAAATCTCCCGACACGCTAACCGCAGCAGTTAGAGAACGTTAATTAATTTTTTTCCCTGCGTTTTATTGATTGGAATACTTAAAGCCCAAGCTTGGCCAATCAACAACATTGTGACAGCAGCAAAACAATAACATCTTTTTTTCCCACAACAAGTCAAGTGCAAACACCGCAGTCGTTTCATGTCCGCTACCGTCGTCTCTGGAGACTTTATTAGCGGCTAAAAAAAGTATTGCAGTATTGTGTTGTGTTGCAGTACTGTGTTGTGTTGCAGTACTGTGTTGTGTTGCAGTATTGTGCTGTGTTGCAGTACTGTGTTGTGTTGCAGTACCGTGTTGTGTTGCAGTATTGTGTTGTGTTGCAGTACTGTGTTGTGTTGCAGTACCGTGTTGTGTTGCAGTACTGTGTTGTGTTGCAGTGCTGTGTTGTGTTGCAGTGCTGTGTTGTGTTGCAGTACTGTGTTGTGTTGCAGTACTGTGTTGTGTTGCAGTGCTGTGTTGTGTTGCAGTGCTGTGTTGTGTTGCAGTACTGTGTTGTGTTGCAGTATTGTGTTGTGTTGCAGTACTGTGCTGTGTTGCAGTACTGTGTTTTGTTGGAGTACTGTGTTGTGTTGCAGTATTGTGCTGTGTTGCAGTACTGTGTTGTGTTGCAGTATTGTGTTGTGTTGCAGTACTGTGTTGTGTTGCAGTATTGTGTTGTGTTGCAGTACTGTGCTGTGTTGCAGTACTGTGTTGTGTTGCAGTATTGTGTTGTGTTGCAGTACTGTGTTGTGTTGCAGTATTGTGTTGTGTTGCAGTACTGTGCTGTGTTGCAGTACTGTGTTGTGTTGCAGTATTGTGTTGTGTTGGAGAACTGTGTTGTGTTGCAGTTTCGTGTTGTGTTGCAGTACTGTGTTGTGTTGCAGTATTGTGTTGTGTTGGAGAACTGTGTTGTGTTGCAGTACTGTGCTGTGTTGCAGTACTGTGTTGTGTTGCAGTATTGTGTTGTGTTGGAGAACTGTGTTGTGTTGCAGTATCGTGTTGTGTTGCAGTACTGTGCTGTGTTGCAGTATCGTGTTGCCAACTTACCACTCGTTGGACTGCAGAGTGGGGGAGTCGTTCTGTGCGATGTGGTATAAGGCACTCATGGCGTTCATGTTGAACAGGGGCGGTTTGCGTTCCGCTGAGCGGGACACAGACGGAGTTTGAACGTTGTGAAAGCCCAGTTCTTCACGCAGAGTCGACCTTTGACGTCTCACCTAACTCGATGCAGGTGATCCCCAGGGACCAGATGTCCACCTTCCCCTCGTACTGACCCTCGTCCATGGCTAAGATCACTTCCGGGGCCATCCTGAGGACAGACATACCCACTTTTTGGGATACGGTATATACTAGAGATGCACAATATCTTCTTTTCTCAAACCGATACCGACAACTACTTTTGTGCACACGTGAGGTAAGAAGGACTGGAACAAACTGTACCTGTTGATTGGTCCTCATCAAATATGATGACATGACTCCTGCCACTGCTATCACTACTATCAGGAGAAGCAGAGTATGAAGGGGGAGGAGCCACCCGCTGTGGCCCAGGAAGGTGTACTGTATTCGGGCACACGCCCCGAGCAGCCAGTGTGACAACACGGAGTTCTGAGGAAAACCTTTTGGACTTTTCAAACGCTGCGGCACTGGCATCTCAGGAGAATGATAAGCTTCTTTGTGTACTCCATGTTTTTTTCGCCTCATCGCGGAGCATTTGGTACATCGAGCACACACAAGGTCCTCCTCGGAACGTGAATGTTTGTTCACAAGTGAGCTCAGGGGAAGTTACGACAGGCCGTTAACGTCACAGGCAGGAGAAAAAAGGAGCACTTGATTTGCTCACCCACAGAGTACGGGTAATCTCACCTTATTTTTTTAAGTTATCTGAGCTATTTTTAATGTTACCGGATGTATCGCTATAACGCCATCATTCCCTCATATCGGCCCAACAATTACGGTGCACCCCAAGTATGTCGTAGGTATGCACAAACAACCCCCAAAATACCCATGAAAATGCCATCTGCTTAGCCTCTCCAAGCTTGCAAAGACTCTGCTGCACGGTGGCCATGTCAGCCACGGCGGTGCGCGTGAGAGCCACATGACGAGACGGGAGTTCATCCGCAGGTCCGACCGTTTGCGGGATTTCTTCCCGCCGACATCAAAGGAGGAGCGTGAGTGACGGGAGGAGCTGCTGTTATCTGCTGTGTGTGCTAGCATGGCTTCTTCTGGAGACTTGGAATGAAGAGCTAAACCATGACGTCTGCTATTATGGAAAGGCTCGTTAATCATTCAACTTCCTATTGATGACGCTAACATGTGTAGCACAGAACTTCCTATTGATGACGCTAACATGTGTAGCACAGAACTTCCTATTGATGACGCTAACATGTGTAGCACAGAACTTCCTATTGATGATGCTAACATGTGTAGCACAGAACTTCCTATTGATGACGCTAACATGTGTAGCACAGAACTTCCTATTGATGACGCTAACATGTGTAGCACAGAACTTCCTATTGATGACGCTAACATGTGTAGCACAGAACGTGACAACCATCTGTCATCTCCCGCCCTTGAGTGCTACGCTTTACAGAGAAGAGGCGCTCAAACTCTAAACTCTAGCTTAGGCTTCGCTGCCCATCTTAAAATGAAGGACAGGAAGGAAAATCTCCTTCCTCATGAACATGGTTCCACCTCTGACCCGGCCCCAGCTAGATGAGCCCGCCCCATTTATACGCCCTAAAAAAAAAAGAAGCAGGCTTCACTACACCTCTTAAAAAAAAAAGATGGGCATGAAGGAAAAAGCTCATTTCTCGTGGGCGTGATACCACCTCTGACCCGCCCCCAGCTGGATGAGCTCAGCCCATGTATACACCTACCATTATGTAAAAAAATCATTAAAAAAAAGGGAGGCTTTGCTACACACCTTAAAAAAAGACGGACATGAAGGAAACATCTCCTCAGCTCTGCTAACTTGTTTAAAGTTAAAGACTACGGGAGCCTCACTCACCAGTAAGGTGTGCCCACAAAGGAGTTGGCAGGTGAGGCAATGGAGGCGGAGCCAAAGTCGGCCAGTTTGACCTGTCCCAGCTCGGTCAGCAGGATGTTCCCGGCTTTCACGTCTCTGGAAGAAGACAGCATGAAAGATCAAAGATCAAAGGTCATAAATCATAGCCAATGCTCTAACAAACGCTAACATGCTAAACCGTTCTAATACACCTTTCATCTCTAGCTAGGTCCACGGACCTAGCTGGACCTCTAGCTCTCTATCACCTCCAACAATTCCCACGTGTTTTGGGTAACGCTTGCGTGCTTCAACAGTCCAAAGGTTGCTGAATATGAGCAATAAAAGATAAACGAGTGCGTCACAGCAGACGTTGATATGACGCTTTACAACACGACAAGAACATGTTTTTTTACATTGCTGGTGAGAAATGATTGGAAGGAGGAAGCACAAAAGGGACGACTTCACCTGTGAATCATATGATGGGAATGCAGGTAAGCCAGTCCCAGCAAGGCACCGTGGGTAATGGCAGCGATCTCCACCTCTTGGAGCGCCTTCTTGTGAACTTTAGGGGAGAAAAACACACACGGCTTTCAGCCTTTCACCACACGTCACGACCTGCTGGCCGTGGTCTCAGTCCCCACTCACATAATTACTCAAATACTGTACAGGGGTGTAAGATAGTCCCCACCCACGTGACTGCTCAAATACTGTAGAGGGGTGTAAGATAGTCCCCACCCACGTGACTACTCAAATACTGTACAGGGGTGTAAGATAGTCCCCACCCACGTGACTACTCAAATACTGTACAGGGGTGTAAGATAGTCCCCACCCACGTGACTACTCAAATACTGTACAGGGGTGTAAGATAGTCCCCACCCACGTGACTACTCAAATACTGTACAGGGGTGTAAGATAGTCCCCACCCACGTGACTACTCAAATACTGTACAGGGGTGTAAGATAGTCCCCACCCACGTGACTACTCAAATACTGTACAGGGGTGTAAGATAGTCCCCACCCACGTGACTACTCAAATACTGTACAGGGGTGTAAGATAGGGTAATCACTTTCTCCACACAGGGCCATGTAGCTTTGGATTTTTTTCTGCCTTAACAATAAAAGGTTTCATTTAAAAAAAAGTGCATTTTGGGTTCAGTTGTGTTGTCATTGACTGATATTTTAATTTGTTTGATGATCTGAAACAAGAAAGTGGGACAAACATGCAAAACAATAAGAAATTCGGGGAGGGGGCAAACACACCACCACTGTACATATACACAGTATGTATGAATGTATGTATAATTACATATACTACACAGTATGTATGTATGTATGTATAATTACATATATGCAGTATGTATGTACTGTACGTGTACTACATATACATAAACTACATATACTGTACGATGTTACATATACATATACTACATATACATATACTACATATACTGTACGATGTTACATATATGTGTACTACATATACATATACTACATATACATATACTACATATACTGTACGATGTTACATATATGTGTACTACATATACATATACTACATATACATAAACTACATATACTGTATGATGTTACATATACGTGTACTACATATACATATACTACATACTGTATACTGTACAATGTTACATATACATATAGTACATATACATATACTACATATACAAATACTACATATACGTATACTACATATACATATAGTACATCTCCGTATAGTACATATACAAATACTACGTACACATATACTGCATATACTGTACGATGTTACATCTGTGCGCTGCTACCAGAACATCAATACGCTTACCCTCTAGTAAATCCGATGCGGAGCCCAGGCAGTACTCCATCACCAGCTGGAAGCCATGTCCAAAAAGCCACATCATCATCATCATCATCATCATCATCATGTGACCCAGGACAGGCCAGACAAACAGAACATACTTCAAAGGAAAGGTGACTGCTGAGGATGGGGGGGCACTCACCCAGGCCGTGTTGTCCTTCAGGTAGCATCCTTTGTATTCGATGGTGTTGGGGTGCCGCAGCTGCCCCAAAAACTTCACCTCCTTAATGATGTCCTGCCACTTCTGCACACCAAGCAAGCACGCATGCACAAATCATCATGGCGTACCTGTCACGCCCCCCGTGGACACGCTGGTGTGTTACCTCAGTGGTCTGCTTGCCGTGGTAGGACATCTTCTTGATGGCCACCACCTCACTGGAGTAGGAGTTGCGGGCCTGAACCAAAAGGCAGACGTCAGCACACGCACAGCGTCAGTCCAAGAAGAAAACGCAGCGTTCACGCCGACGTGAAGTCCTGGCAAGCGTTACGCGAGCGACGCGAGCGACGCGAGCGCGGAAACATGGAAGTTGGCTCGTGCCCTTGGAGGCTAATTGATTCAACACGCGGCACGTCAGCTGTGCATGCTCATGGCGTGCACGTGCTTCTTATTCTCAAATCATCCGGAAAGAAGGCGAGCACTTTACGCCTAAGAAGAAGAAAAGATCCTCTACGTGGACCACCTTGCCATACCATGACCACAAACAGGAAATGAGGAACATACAAAGTAGACCGCCCCGAAGCTGCCATGGCCGATTTCGTGCAGGTCGCAGAAGACGTCCTCGGGGTCGTCCTTGAAGAAGAGCTCGGCCAGCTCGGGGTCCTTGGGCACGCCTTTCCGCGTGGACGACGGCATCACGGGCTAGGCGGCGGGCACGGCGCTCACACGATTACTGCTGCCACCGCCGCCAGACGCCCACGACGGGCCCGGCATTGGCCGGCGACACCAGGAAAGACCTGAGGAGACAAACAAAGCGGTGCCTTGTTAGGGTCCAGGGAAGGACAGAGGAAAGGAACATGCCCCCCCCCTCCCAGCAACAGTTCCACATAGCCAGCTGCTGTTTGACGCCCCTGCACAACCGGAGGCTCCATTGTTCCATTGAAGGTCATGATGGCGCCCCCCCACTGCACTGTGTGGAAAACATCTCACACAGACAGACATGCACACGTGCACACACGTGCACACACACACACACACACACACAGCTGCGTTCCAAAGTGGTTGATAGTAGTTGATGGTGTTATTTTTGTCAATAAATCATCATTTTGAGTCAAAACAAGCCTTTTTGCTGGTGTAATTTAGATATTTGAGTTGTCACAAAAGCAAAAAATATTTGCTTCAAGGTCAAAGTGTGCTTGAAATGCATCTTTTCACAAAAAGCTGCTCTTCTCCCTCTTTTAGTCGGGAACTGATATTTTCCTGGAACTTCTACTGCTGATGACTAAAGGATGCAAAAGAGTAGAAACCAACTTTTTTTGGGTGAAAGACAAGAGCGTAATGTTTCTTTCAGTGGGTTCCACATTTGTGTAAGCACACAAGACAAGATCGTGTGTGCCTTGAAGGATCAAAAGTCAAAGTGGTCTAAAATGGCCGCTACGGAAGGGCTCGTCTTTGGGAAAATGGCTGCCATTGAAAGAGTTAAGCAAGTTTCAGACATTTTCCTTTGCTCATCTTATTCACATAATATGATTGCGCTTTGCCCGACCTAATTTTCCCAAAATGACAATTGTTTCTCACGTCTATGCTAATAAAAATGACATGATTGGTTTATTGGCCACACGGTGGTTAGCACGCTGGCCAATACAGGAACAGCCTGGAGATCGGGAAGACCTGGGTTGGATTCTTCGTTGGGCATTTCTGTGTGGAGTTTGCATGTTCTCCCCGTGTGTGTGTGGGTTTTCTCCGGGTACTCCGGTTTCCTCCCACATTCCCAAAAACATGCATGTTAGCTTCATTGGAGACTCTAAATTGTCCATAGGTATGAATGTGAGTGTGAATGGTTGTTTGTCTATATGTGCCCTGCCATTGGCTGGCGACCAGTCCAGGGTGTACCCCGCCTGTCGCCCGAAGTCAGCTGGGATAGGCTCCAGCATGCCCCCGCGACCCTAATGAGGATGAAGCGGTATAGAAAATGGATGGATGGATGGATTGGTTTATTCTCATCAAATTGAAACTTTTGTCTCTTAATATTCTCACTTTAATCTTGTGAAATTGGAGCTCTTTTTCCAATTTTTGCTATTGTAGTTTTTCCATTTCCATCCATTTTCTATGTATGGAATATTTGTATTTTATTCTGTAATATTATACATTTTTGCCCCGTCTAATTTTCTATCATTTTTTTTGGTTTGTTTCTCAAAATATTATGACTTTTCATTTTCGATGCTACTAAAATGTCATTATTTTGTCACATTATCAGTTTGTTCTCATAGAATTGCAACTTTTTCTCTTCCCCTCTGGACTTTTTATTCTGGTAAAATCACTGCTATGTTTTTTCCAAATATTTGTGTCATGTTCTGTGTTGGTTTTGCACTCTGCTGCCGCCTGTTTTGTCCTTGCAGTGTCATGGCTGCACTGATGAGTAATCAGGGACACCTGTGATCAGTCTCCAGCTCCCCATATATACCTCTGCCTGGCCACTACCTAGTTGCCAGTTATTCCCTTGCCAACCCTGCTTCCTGTTCCTCATCCCTTGGCTCCCAACTGGTCCCCTTCGCTCGCGTATTTTCTGCCATTGTGATTTGCTACTGCCTCTACCTGTTCTGCACCTTTTTCCTGCAGCTCCTTTTGTTTCAGTGAGTACCTTTTTCGTGCCTTGCAGTGTTTTTCGTTCCTTGTAGTTTTTGGCTCAAGCCCTGTGTTCCTTAGTTATCTTTTTGTAGTTATTTTTTGTGTTGTTGTATTTATTACCTTGAGTAATAAATAGTATTCTTGCTAGCGCTGGGTCAGTCTGCATCACGGGTTCCAACCTTTTTTGGCGTAAGCCACATCGTGACAATTAGTGATCTTTTTGGAATATTTTTACTTAATTTTCCAAAAATGACAACTTTTATTTGATTTCTTTTGGTTTCTCATAATTCTATAACTTCAAAAAACATTTTTTTGTTAAAATGAGGTTTTTTCCTCCCAACGTTACGAGTTTATTCTCCTCTGAGGCACCAGAGGGGCCTCCCAAGAAGAAGCCCCCAAACCAAACCCAGGTCCGTTTTCAAGGCCTCATGTCGGCGTGAAAGGTGACGTGCTAACACGTCCTTTCCAAAGGCGTCATCGGCCCAGACTGGGCCTCCGCCGGGCGGACGCTCGCGTATGACGAGGCTGCAGGCGGGCCGTCAAGCGTGTGCTCATGCTGGATGGGGGGGCGCCTGCTCCAGTTAGCTTGGCTGCACATGCAGCACACACACACACACACACACACACACACACACACACACACACACACACACACACACACACACCCCATGGCTGTCTGGCTGCACGTCATCCAGATGCAGCCGGTCGAGGCCCGGAAGGAAACCTGGCGTGGACGCCCACATGAAGGCAGAGACGTCATGAAGGGTCCTGACGTCGTTCATCAACGTTTGCTAAAATACGTCACATATTGTTTGTCATTTCCTTCCACTTTGTCATAAACGCTAGATTGGCACCTCTCGGCTACACAAACACGGCGGCGTGCGCGCGTTCTGCCATTGGAGCCAAGAGTCCAGCGACCTGGCGATGGTTTCTGAGGACGAAGGAAGGGAGAAACATTTGGGGATGGTGGCAGAACTTGGACTTAAGCCGGAAGACGTGGACCTTCAGAACACAGACTAAACGGAGCAATGTAGAACGTGATGGTTCCAAGGTTCCAAGGTTCTTCTTATCGGGGATGTGAAAGTGACGGGCGAAGCGTAACGTGAGAAAAATCCATCATCTCTCTCACTTGTTTTTCACCAAGGAACACGATACCGCCTCTGACCGTCCCAACTAGATGAGCCCGCCGCATGTTTGGGACATTTTGCCTTCCCGGTACATGGCGCTATGCTAGCTTTTAGCATGCTCATGTTAGCATGCTAACATTGTACTAGAATGTTTTTGCTATTTTCACGGGTAGACACTTATATGAACACTTAGCACTATCATGCTAGGTGTTAGCATGTTAACATTATCATAGAAGCATTGCTAGCATGCTAATATTAGCATAGCAGCATTTTTAGCAATTTTTACGTGTAGACACATATGAACACTTTGCACTATCAGCAATATGGTAGGTGTTAGCATGCTATCATTAGTTTGTTAGCATCCTGTCATTCAAACCCTCCCATTGTACGTTTTCACGGTCATGGAATCTAAATATGTAGATAAAATATATCAAATATGTAGGACTAATATTTATGGTGTAAATCACAATATGGGGGGGGGGTACTACGGCGCTTGGCGGAGGTCTGCGCTCTCACAGTGCTTTTCCAATTTTACGTGAATGAATGATTCAGTGATTCATTTATTGAATGAATACATGAAAATACATGTCACATTGTCAAGTCAAGCTGTAGTTAAATGTAGTAGCGAGGATTCATTCATTCATCAGACAGGTAATAAGCAAAAGCAATGCTTTATTTTGAACTGATTAAAAACAGGTGCGGTGATCGGAAGGTGATGGCAGCTTTATCGCAATCTGGCACGTGACGACACGTACGCTAGCCTACATCGCCAACGCTCGCCTTGTCCCAGTGTGCACGTGAAAGGTGGATCAAGTACACAATGGAGCTTCTTGGGGGCGTGGACCAACACAGCTCATTAGCATTAAAGCTACAGACACACAAAAAAGGGCATGTTCCCAACAGGGCTCGGCTTCTTTTTACGCTTGTGCGCCTGTTCAGAATGGAGATGAAATGTATGTATGTACTTTATTTATCCCACAGCGGGTATGAAGGGTGAAAAGGGTATGAACACTTCATTAACGATTTCCGGGGGCCCAAACGGTGACAAAAACACGTCCACGCGCTTGGACCATCCCGTCCCTGTGAGGCGCGCACATTTCCAAGCGAGCCACACATGTTGGTCGGCCAAAAATCGGGGCGCTCAAGCAAGAAAACACGCAAGCAAAGCACCCGCGCCCCCGGGGGCTCCCCGTCGGCGAGGCTCTGACTAATTCATGCAGCAACATGCTTTAATGGGGCGGGGGGCATCATTTTTCGAGTGGAAGCCAGGATATTCCTAACATTCATGTTGCTGTGTCAGCCTTCCAGCGTGCTGCGCTACATGCTAGCAAACGCTGCAATAGCGCGTACCTCCTGTCACGTCTTACCTGCGTGCGTGCGTGCGTGTGCGCGCACGCATGTCAGGGGGCTTCACAGCTTAGCGGCCCCCCTCTGGGAATTCTTGCTCGTCTTCTAAAGAAGCAGTAATGACAAATAAAAGACCCAAATAGTCCACGTTAGCTGCACACGCGCACTTTTGTTCTTTGTCGACTCACAAAGGACGCACTTTGATTCGAGACAATCCAACTCATCCACATCGGGACTTCCAAAGGAAATAATCAGTTCCAGGGTCAAACTGTGGCCATACAAGGAAGCTTTTTTGTAAGAAAAGAAAAAAAAAACACATCAGGAGGTTGCCCACAGCCACAGACGACACCAAAACCGCACCCAATAGAGACCCCGGGTGGTCATTTGTGTTTGCAGACAAGGCCCCCGGGCACTATAGCGTTGCTGGGGAGCATTAAGTGCGGCTAGGGGGAGAATTATAGTAACAAAGTTGAAATACAGCGGCGCCTTGGTTAACATCATCAGGCCGACTCAAACCAAAACAGACTCTAACCAAAGCAAATTTCCCTTACAGAAAATCTCTTCCCGACACCCACAAAACAAAACATTTTATAGACAATAATTCTAGTTTCACATGCAGAAAATGATACAAAAATAATGACAAATGAACAACTGAACATTTATCGTCAATTTTTACCTAGCTTTGAGGAGACCGTGCTTAGAGGGCAATCCCTTTTAAAAAAAACAAAAAAAACTGTCTAAACTTGGTGAACAGTTTATGGACCAATAACATGTTAACCAAAAAAAGCGCTAACCGGGGCGGATGGTAACCGAGGTACAAGACAACGTATATGGTTGAAAACCTTTAAAAATTAGCTTGAGGGAAAAAGTTAGAATGTCATGGACATAAAGTCGTAATTATGAGAGTTGAAATTTTTCACTTGTTTTTAATTAATTTTTTTTACAGTCGAAATATTACGGGAAACAAAACAATAAAGTTGCAATTTTTGGAAAATTAGGGTGGGGCAAAAAGTTATAATGTTACAAAAATCAAGTAATGGGGATAAAGTCATAATATTATGAGAGGAAAATTTACAAGAGGAAACTTTGAAAATTAAGAAAATTAAGAAACAAAATGACAAGACTGTCATTTTCATTTTGTTTCTTAATTTTCTTAATTAAGAATGGAAAGAATGGAAAAGAATGGAAAAAGCAGCTGTCCTTTTTCATGAATAAACTCAAAAATATTGACAGAAAAATGTCTGACAAGGAAATAGTTGCAATTTTACAAGAAGAACTTTGTCATATCAGTTAGAAAGAAATCACTTTTTTTTCCAGTTGGAATACGATGGCAATGGCAAAAAACACGCTGCAATTTTTTGAAAATTAGGTTAGCAAAAAGGTATCATATCAAGGACGCTGACATTTTTTTTGAAAATTATTATTTTAAAGAAACTGCAGAAATGGAAAAAAAAATAAGAAAAATAAATACAAAAATAAATGACGTTTTTTGTGTTTTTGTTTTTTTTAACAGTTCAAATATTTTCGGAGACAAAACAAAACAAGGAATGAAGTCATTTTTGGGGGTGAGGGGAACAAGTTCTAATATTATGGGAATAAAGTCAAAATATCACAAGACGAAAGCTGACATGTGACCAAAAACAGCGGCTGTTTTAGAAGAATAAAGTCTGAATATTACACAAAAAAGACGCAATTTTACGAGAATAAACTGGTAATATAACGATAAAATGTTGAAATGTTAAAGATTGAAAAAAACAAACAAAACGAGCAATCAAGTTGTCATTTTGGAAAAAAGTTGTAATATTATAAGAATAAAGTCATAATATCAACATTTTATTTAAAAAAACCCAGCAGAAATGGATTTTTTAAAAAATAATAACCAAGTCAAGGTGAAATATTCAAGAAAAAAGATATTCTTTTTAGAAGGCAACATGACAAAAACGAGGACTAAAGCTGCCGTTTTTGGGAAGAGTGGCTGTCACCTGAGTGGAACGCCAAGGATGACGACGCGTCTCGCTCTCGCTGCCCCTCATGTTTAAAAAGCCCGAAGTGATTCTTCGCTGGCCGCCATCTGCACCCTGACGGGGGCAAACTTGGTTCAAAATGTTGGAATTCACGTGAACACGGAGCAAAAATACATTGCTTTGGTTCTCTTCCCATTCCGTGTGGAAGTGGTAAGTTTCTTACTTGGTGTCCCCCCCCATGTTTTAATGTTAAAAAGCGTATTTAGAAGGTTTTCTACGTCTTATTTTCTCTTCTTATGTCTACCGTGTTGGGTAGCAGGAGTGTCAAGGTGACTGTAGGGGTGTTACTTCATGTCTAGAGGGCTCTAATCATGTTAAAAGGCATATTTAGAAGGTTATAAACTCTACGAAAACATTCCATCATTAGCCAATTAACTGCTATAAACGAGGGACGACACCCCGTAGCGCGATTACAACATTGGTTCTGTTGCTGCGCCGCGGATGTTTTCTGCTATTTTTTGCTCCAAATGTTGTTGCTTATTTCATGGACGCCGTGAGGACAACCCGCTCGCTCAATAATAAAAGAAGGAGATCCCCCCCCCCCGCTGAGTGTCCCTGAATGATTTATAACGCAAACCGACGCTTGCCGGAGCCTCTGGGAAAGTTGCAGCTACGCTCCTCTTCCTCGCTCTTCCTCTTCCCCTCAGCCTCGGCCGTGGTGACCCAGCGTGAAGGGGGGGGGCCGCTTGGCTGAGCGGATGCGGAGTGACGCTGCGTTGCCAGATACGAGGACGCTAACTAGCCATCTACTAAGCACATCGAGCGGCTGCACCAGTTGGAGGAGTATTTTTACAACAGCTGCTGCCGGCATGAACGGGAAAATAAAAACAGGTCAACTGTGACTTTAAGCAAGGATGATAGCGTTTCAGGGAAACCAGGGTCAAAGGTCAGGCATGGTGATAGCGTTTCAGGGAAACCAGGGTCAAAGGTCAGGCATGGTGATAGCGTTTCAGGGAAACCAGGGTCAAAGGTCAGGCATGGTGATAGCGTTTCAGGGAAACCAGGGTCAAAGGTCAGGCATGGTGATCAAAGGTCAGGCATGGTGATAGCGTTTCAGGGAAACCAGGGTCAAAGGTCAGGCATGGTGATAGCGTTTCAGGGAAACCAGGGTCAAAGGTCAGGCATGGTGATAGCGTTTCAGGGAAACCAGGGTCAAAGGTCAGGCATGGGCACGAATAACGGGCGGGACGGTACGCTTCGTGTCATCACAGGTCGCTTTAATGCCTTCTCAACATCTACAAGCACAACTCAATCAGGACACGTTCAACGTGCGCTATCATGCTACGTGCTTGCATGCTAGCAGGCAGCGTGCTCACATTAGCAAAGTCGCATTTTTAGTCATTGCCGTTCTTGTTAATGTTGGAAGACACTTTGCGCTATCATGCTAGGTTATACATGCTAATGTTAGCATTGTCGACATGCTAACATTAGCATATTAACATTTTACACGTTTTTATGTGTACTAACATAGACAGACACTTAGTGCTACCCTGCTACATGTTGCATGCCAATGTCACGTTAGCATAGTCGCATTTTTAGTCATTGTCATTAATGTTAATGTTTGCAGACACTTAGGACTATGATGCTAGGTTTGACATGCTAATGTTAACATTGTCAACATGCTAAGATTAGCATATTCATATTTTAGCCATTTTTATGTGTACTAAAATAGACACACTTAACGCTACCATACTAGGTGTTGCATGTCCATGTCCAGTAGTAGAGTTTTCAGCCATTTTTGAAGAGAATGAACATACGCAGACATTTAGCGATACCATGCTAGGTGTTGCAAGTTAACATTAGCATTGTTAGCACGCTATGCCCGGCCATCTAGACCATGAAAAGACTTGGACACAAGCAGAGCTGTTTTAAAGTCTATTCTCTGAGCGACAGGAAGCCAGTGCAGAGTCCCGAGCACTGGACTGATACGCTCATGTTTCCTGGTTCCAGTCAGGACTCGAGCAGCAGCATTCTGGTTTAGAGAGCCCGGTGAGAAGGGCTGCTGGAGACAAAGGCATGGATTTGTCTCTCGAAATGCGGTTAGACACCATTCCCTTGATTTTGGCAACGTTTTTTCGGTGGTACAAAGCCGATGATGTCATTGATTTCGTGTGGCTGTTAGAGCTCAGATCCGAGTCCATGAGTACCCTGACATTTCCAACCTGATGATGAGGTTTTAGAGAAAGAGTCCCAAGGTGGGCCAAAGACGGTTGTTTTGCTTCCAGCTGCGCATTAGCTGCCCTAAAGCAACAGGGGTCCCAGGATTGAGCCCTGGGGAACACCACAGGTCATCGCCATTTGCTCTGAGACGCAGTTACCAACAAAGTCCCTCCTGTCCTCCAGATAGGACTTGATAGGACTCAAAAGGATTGTGGACGTTGGGCAAAATTCCCCCCCAAAAAGTGCAGTTTGCCTTAAATTAGACACTTTTTTAGCGTCTCTCCTCAATCCTCCTGCATTTGCGTTAGCCGTAAGGATAATAGCTTAGCGTGCGTTCGTGAGAGAGAGAGAGAGACAGAGGGAAAGTGAGTCGGCGCTTAAAAAGTGGGCGCCACGCCGCCCTCGCTGGATAATCAGGACTAATGTTGGCTGTCTGTCAGGCTGGATTACTTGCTTTTTTCATGAAAAAGTGCTAAAGTGCTATTTATGCAAGATTTTTGATCCTGCTTTGGGACACATGCTAGCATCCGTGTCATACAAACATCCCCCAAGCTTCACAATCTTTAGACAAGCGGCGGCGGCCATGACACACACGTGCTTTCCCGTGCCCTCAAGGTGACGCGGGCGAAACACCCTGACATTACGGCGGGGGTTCATGCTGCGCGAGAAATTTCAGGTCAATCCATGTATAATAACCACTATTATGTCTACTATATTGGCTAATAGGAGTGTAAAGGTGACTATAGGGTGTTATTACATGTATAATAACCACTATTATGTCTACTATATTGGCTAATAGGAGTATAAAGGTGACTATAGGGTGTTATTACATGTATAATAACCACTATTATGTCTACTATATTGGCTAATAGGAGTGTAAAGGTGACTATAGGGTGTTATTACATGTATAATAACCACTATTATGTCTACTATATTGGCTAATAGGAGTGTAAAGGTGACTATAGGGTGTTATTACATGTATAATAACCACTATTATGTCTACTATATTGGCTAATAGGAGTATAAAGGTGACTATAGGGTGTTATTACATGTATAATAACCACTATTATGTCTACTATATTGGCTAATAGGAGTGTAAAGGTGACTATAGGGGTGTTATGTCATGTCTAGAGGGCTCTAATCATGTTAAAAAGCGTATTTAGAAGGTGGTAAACAGGTTTAAATAAACAAGGAATCCTCCCTGAAAGAAATGGAGTGATCTTGGGGGGTTTAGTAATTGCTGTGTTTCTATTGGTCCGTCTTTGGTCAACTAGCAACACAATCATGTGTTCACGTGTTCACACGTGTTGCACTGGGCTGAGCGGGTGATGAAAACAAGCGCGCACACACACACACACACACACACACACACACACACACACACACAAGTCAGTCAAAGCATTTTAGAATCCAGGGGGGTGGAGCTGTGCCCTCTGGAGCGACGCCCGGACGTTTCTCCAGTGAAGCCATTCATCCGCTCTGGCAACCGCCGTCTCTTCAGCTGGCGTTTGGTTTTGGACGGGTCGCTATCAGTGCGTGTGCGTGTGCATGCATGTGTGTGCGTGTGTGTGTCCCCATCCAAAATGTCCCAACACTACGGCCTTCTTCTTCTCCGCTTCTGTCATCAAGCAGAGCAGCGTCACTCCTCCATTGTTCATCCATCATCTGCACATCAGAGGGCGGTGGGGGGGCGAAAGGGGGCGGGAGGAAAGCAACGGGCGTCCACGAGGAGATCAACAGGTTGCATGGATCAACAGAACAGGAAGTGGAATGAACTGCCGCACACATTCCAAGGTCATTGCATCCACAACAATGTGACACCTTTCCCCCCCCTCCGACCGTCGCGGGCCAGTAGGAGCCTACTCAAGTCTAACCTCCACTGTGTCAATCATACCCAAGTTAAACAACCCAAGAGAACCTCCTGTGGTAGCACGCACGAGTGCTGCCGGCACTTGCGGGAAGATGCGGTTCACCCGGGGTAAAACATGAATTCTGACCTGTGCGATCTGCACTCCGCTTCATGGCGCTTGTCCAACACTTCCAAGATGATCAAGCACTTTGCTGTGGAAGCTGAAAGCGCTAACAAGTGGCGCTCACGCTGAACATTCACACCAACAACACAATTAGGTGCACGCACGTGTCCGAATTCACCTTTACCCCTGCTCTCCCGTGTCGGCAGCACTCGTGCACGCTACCACCGCCGCGCTCCACTGTGGGCAACACACGCCTATGTTGCCACTCAGTAGTGTTGCCAGATGTTTCAACAATGGCAGCAAAACTCATCTCTTTCTACACTAGTAGAACTAGTACAACTAGTAGTAGTAGTAGTATTAGTAGCAGTAGTAGTAGTAGTAGCAGTATTAGTAGTAGTAGTAGTAGCAGCAGTAGTGGTAGTAGTAGTATTAGTAGTAGTAGTATTAGTGGTAGTAGTAGCAGTAGTAGTAGTAGCAGTATTAGTAGTAGTATTAGTAGTAGCAGCAGTAGTAGTAGCAGTAGTATTAGTAATAGTAGTAGCAGTAGCAGCAGTAGTAGTATTAGTAGCAGTAGTAGTGGTAGCAGTAGTATTAGTAGTAGTAGAAGTAGTAGCAGCAGTAGTAGTATTAGTAGCAGTAGTAGTGGTAGCAGTAGTATTAGTAGTAGTAGAAGTAGTAGTAGCAGTAGAAGTAGTATTAGTAGTATCAGTAGTATTAGTAGTAGTAGAAGTAGTAGTAGCAGTAGTATTAGTAGTAGTAGCAGTAGTATTAGTAGTAGTATTAGTAGTAGTAGAAGTAGTAGTAGCAGTAGAAGTAGTATTAGTAGTAGCAGTAGTATTAGTAGTAGTAGCAGTAGTATTAGTAGTAGTATTAGTAGTAGTAGCAGTAGAAGTAGTATTAGTAGTAGCAGTAGTATTAGTAGTAGTAGAAGTAGTAGTAGCAGTAGTATTAGTAGTAGTAGCAGTAGTATTAGTAGTAGTATTAGTAGTAGTAGCAGTAGTATTAGTAGTAGTATTAGCAGTAGTAGAAGTAGTAGCAGCAGATGCAGTACAGCGCTGATGTTTCCATGACGTGATGAGGTTTGTGTTCAGGTGCCTTATAAGCCTTACAGTATGCCTTATATGGCTTATATGCTTATATGGCTTATATACCTTATATACCTTATATGGCTTATATGGCTTATATGCTTATATACCTTATATGGCTTATATGGCTTATATACCTTATATACCTTATATGGCTTATATGGCTTATATGCTTATATGGCTTATATGGCTTATATGCTTATATACCTTATATGGCTTATATGGCTTATATACCTTATATACCTTATATGGCTTATATGGCTTATATGCTTATATGGCTTATATGGCTTATATACCTTATATGGCTTATATACCTTATATGGCTTATATGGCTTATATGCTTATATGGCTTATATACCTTATATGGCTTATATGCCTTATATGGCATATAAGGCATATAAGGCATATAAGCCAAGATCCTTTTGGGAAACTACTGCAAAATCAGTCAAAAAATCCTAAAAATGCCAGGAGCGCTCTACTAAAAGTGGTGAAAGAGAACATCGATAGCAAAAACAGTCAAAGAGCCTCTACGTGAGAATTATGCTGTTTTTGAGGACCGACTGGAAAGACGGCATAAAAAAATCCAGCCTGTTGCCTTGCTGACATAACAATTGTGATGAGTAAAAAGGCTGTTATTTATCAGAAGCGTGCATGAAGGCGGTCCACATGAAGCCAGCAGGATTTTCACCAGCGGCGTCACGGCGGAGCTTTAAGCTCCCACATGAAAAATTGTGGCGTCTCGCTCGCATGTCTTAAGAGTGCCGCTGACACGCCGACAAATGGCTGCCGGTCAAATCCTCTCCCGGCGAGTCAGACGGAGCGAGCGCTTTGCCACGAGGACGTGTCGTCTTTTCGGCGGCGGATGATCGGGCCGGTGGACGTCTGAGCACGCCGTCGAGTGTTGGTCTGAAGCCCAAAAGGATTTTCTAATCAGGAGCGGCAGAAAGATGAATGAAGTGTAGCCAAGGCAACGCAGGAAGTGGAGGACGCATGCTCGCTGGCTTTCTTTCAGAAACATGCTAACGATGAAGCTGCAAACGTCAGAAGCCCACATTCCGTACTGCTTGGTTACACTCTGGTGCCCACTCACACAGCACAACCACAGGTGCACAACACGTACATACGACTCATCTGACACATTTGAACAGCATTGGGTTAGAATTTGTGCCGCTTGCTTAAACGCTGCTTGTGTGCTGCCCTTTCTTCATCTTTCTGCCTGGCGGGGCATCACAGCCCAAAAACATCAACAACGTCCTGAAAAACAAACACACGCACGTCAAGCAGGTGGCTTTTTAACGACTGGAAAAATAGAGCCAAAAGGCTCATTTTACCAGAACACCAGGAGCCAAAAAAAGCACAACAAACCAAAAACAATACAAAAATGGGAAAAGTAGAGCAAGGCAAAAAAAAGACAAATTTTAAAAGCAGAAACAAATGGGGAA
Organism: Dunckerocampus dactyliophorus; assembly: GCF_027744805.1. NCBI lineage: Eukaryota > Metazoa > Chordata > Actinopteri > Syngnathiformes > Syngnathidae > Dunckerocampus > Dunckerocampus dactyliophorus. The sequence continues at coordinate 36,872,713 of NC_072822.1, forward strand.
AGTCCAGTAAAAAAAAAAAACAACAAAAACCAGGCACAATAAACCCCCCCGAAAAACTACAAAAATGGAAACACTTTGCCCCAAATGAACAAAAACTGAAAAAATGGGCTAAGTCAAGTAAAAAGATGCAATAAACCAAACAAACAGCACAAATGGAAAAATAACGCAAAAAGGCTGTGTACATTTATACTGTATTTCTATTGTACTTTTATGTCCGTGTCCATTCCTACATTTCAACATCACCAGGACCAGAAAGATGACTCCCTGGCCTGCACGCTCCTTTCCTCCCCCTTGTAAAAAGGAGCAAATCAAGCGCTCCTTTTCTCCTGCCTGTGATGTTAACGGCCTGTTGTAACTTCCCCTGAGCCCTGGAAACGGGGAAAAAAAGGCCCACGGCGCACACAGCCACCATGTTCGAAAAGTGCAAAAGGTTTTCCACAGACCTCCATGGCGCCACACCGGCCACTCGGGGCGTGTGCCTGAATACGATGCACCTTGCTGGGCCACGGCAGGTGGCTCCTCCCCCTCTATAGTCTGGTTCTCCTGCTAGTCGTGATGTGTTTTTCATGAGGACAAATCAACAAATCCTCCTGAGTTGCAGTCTTTCTCACCTCCACCTCCTGGACATGTTGGAGTGTTAGCATCTCACAATGGCAGGAGATTTCTGGTGGAGTTGAACACGTACACATCCAAAAGAAGCAGATGCGTGGTGAGGGGGAGGGGGATCGTGAACTCCGGTGTGATTGCAGGGATGATGTCGTCTCAGAGGACCAATAAGGAAACGGTTTAGCGTGTGAGCGGGCCTCGGTGGACAGTCGGCGGTTGCGGCTTCGGGCCGCTATTGTCTCCCGCTGGCAGACGGGCCGTACCCGTCACTTTGCACATACTTGCTTGACCGCAAGGGGGACAGATGTCATTACGGGCTTACGCTGCATGGCGCACGCATGGCGCATGCATGCCAACCTGACCCGTCTTCAGACATGCTCCTTGTTTTTCTGACTTGTATGTATTTATTCGTGCAGGTTTTTGGTGTATCGTACCTTTTTGTGCTCAATTTTCCCCACTTTGTCTTTATTGTGCCTTTTTACTCTATTTTGCCCACTTTTGCTGTTTTTTGTTTGTGTTTATTTTGCCCTTCTTGCTCCTTTTTCCCCATGTTTGCAGTTTATCGTTTCTTTTGTTTTTTTTTCCCCATTTGTGCTGGGTTTTTTTTGTTTTTGTGCCTTTTTTTGGTCTTTTTCCCCATTTTTGCTGGCTTGTCTTTTGGTTTATTGTGCCTGTTACTGCTCAGTCTGGTCCCCATTTTTGCAGCTTTTTGTTTGTGTTTATTTTGCCTTTCTTGCTCTTTTCCCCATTTTTGCAGTTTTTGGTTTATTGTGCCTTTTTAAAAATTCTATTTTCCTTGTGTTTCTTGTTTTTTGGGGGGGTTGTGGTTTATTGTGCCCATTCAGCTCTATTTTCCCCATTTGTACTTGTTTTTTTTGGTTTGTTGTGCCTTTTTACTCCATTTTTGCTGTTTTTTGTTTATTTTACAATTCTTGTTCTATTTTTCTCATTTTTGCTGTTTCTTTTTTGGTAAATGTTTCCTTTTAGCTCTACTTTTCCATGTTTACTGTTTTTAAAAAAAACAAAAAAAGCCATGGGCCAATTGAATTAGAAAAAAAAAACCTGCTTTATTATTATTATTATTATTATTATTATTATTATTTGAATTTCTATTGAAATTTTTAATCCATGTGATTTTATTTGGGTTTTTTTATTTTTGATATTGGAAAGGCGGCACACAAGCTAGCATTTAAGCAAGCAGCACAAATAAACCGACAAAAGCTTTTAGACCGAAAAGCACGTTGCATTTTCCATTCTCTGTCGCACTTTTCCCTGCTTTCTCCTCGTTGGTTTTTGTCTGCCAAATAAAGCAAGAAGCGCTGCTGTTACTAATTCATGAGGAAATATTTGCAAGATAAAGATGCAGCAAATCAATTATTGATCTGTACGACACAAAGAACTTTTTGTGATGCTACTGCGTTGCTTCGACTGCTGTGGAAATACGACAGCCCGGTAAAAGTGTGATCACACCTTCGTCCTTTCGTGAGGCCCACAGTGGGCCCTCATGACCTCATGACATTGTTTTACTTCAATTATGACAAAGTGGAAGACAACCAAGTGCACCTGATGATTTGTCCTCATCAAACATCACAACATCACGACTAGCAGGAGAAGCAGTGAATGGGGGGAGGAGCCGCCTGGCGTGGCCCAGCAAGGTGCACCGTATTGGGGCACACGCTCCGAGCGTGTGAGCCGCGGAGGTCTCTGGCAAATCTTTTGCACTTTTCAAACTCCGAGCATTTGGTACAACTAGCACGCAAAATGTCCTCTTACAAGTGAGTTTGGGGGGGGTACAACAGGCCGTTAACATCACAGGAGCGCTTGATTTGCTCACCCGCACAGTACAGGTAATCTCGCCTCTTTTTTTTTTTTTTAAGTATCGATTATCGGAGCTATTTTTTATGTTATCCGATTTATTGGTATGACATGATCATTCCCTCATATCGGCCCGGTATCGGTACGGTGCACCTCTAATTCTTATTTCTACGACTGCAACACAAGGTTGCATTTTTTGGAAGGTGCTCGTCAAGCACCGCTGGACGATTTGGGGGGGAGGAGCGAGCTGTCATCGCATCTTGGCTCTCGAAAATAATTGAGTGCATTTTTATAGGCGCCTCCATTCATGTTTTTCACTGATGGATATTTTAAGATACGTAGCAAAGCCTGATTTAAAATAATATATATATTTTTTTTCTACACAAAAGCCTGCAACTCGCTTAAAATACAATAAGGCTTCATTTAATAAGGAAAAGTTGAAATGTTGAATATTTGTAAGAAATCCCACGAATGCTGGGATTTGACTGAATATTTTAAGATGTGTAGCAAAGCCTGATTTTTTTTTATTTTATTTTTTAACCAAGCTGTCCACAGTGAAGTCATTTTCCTCACGTTTGGTGTTCATGAACGAAAGCTAAAAGGACACATTTTACTGTTAGAACTTCATTTGAAAAGACACTTTTGCATGATTTGTTTTCCTTACATTTTCCTTGTAATGCAGGGGTGTACACCAAATATATAAATATTAGAACTAAAAAGAAAGAAGTATGAAGGCACGTTTTTTTAGACTGTGAATTTGTTTTGTTTTTTCAACAAACAGGCACATTTTGACGACAATTTCAGTGAACTAAAGATTCCTAAGCAAAATGTGTATTTTTTAAAACTCAGTCTGGTAAAATACGGTGTTTTAAACTTCCGTTTCTAAATATTCTGTGAAAAAATGAGTGGAAATTATTCACGAAGGCGTGCTCGTGTTCGATCATTCAGTGGACTTTCCTGAGCCGTCAGCCTTGGCATCGGGCGGGAAATCCTGTGGTTAACAGAGTAGGCCAGACGCAGACTTAAACACCAAAAAAAAAAAATCACCACTGGCTGGTGACACAACCTCCCCCGACACACACACACACACACACACACACACACACACACACACACACACACACACACGTCACAGACAAATCTCCACTTGACCCAATGGAGGCTGTCCAGTGGCAGCATTAGAGGCTGTGCAGCTTTGAGGCCGACTTTCACGCTGATAAGCCAACAGATGAGGCGCTCGCAGCGACTCCCAACCCTTCCGCACTGCAGAATACACACACACACACACACACACACACACACACACACACACACACACACACACACACACACACACACGCCTTACGTCATTTCATGTGGCCCACGAGAGCCACACCATAAATCACACAAGATGAATTATTAGATTATTTGTACCCACAAAAATCGGTCAGGATGCCGCCTGAAGTTTCTATTCCAGGCTTCTGATTGGCCAAAATTGTGCAGGGAAGATTTACAGTGCAAGTCAAAAGTTTGGAGACGCTTTCTCATTCAACAGAATAGGGGAGTGTGTCAAAACTTTTGATTGGCGTGTATTGATTGCAGTAAGAATAATATTGGAAGATTTGATGTCTTATATGCGTGGTCCGGAGTTTATACGTACAAACCCACACTGACAGTCACAGCCTTTCTTCCTGCCACTCACACACACCAGTGACCTGAGAGAAAAGGGCTGGAAAAGGGTGTCGTCTTACATGCGGTATTTAGCGATTTATATTATACAGGTAAATCAACTGCAAGTCGGAGCTTTTTCTTTTCCTGTCACACACACACGAACACGCACGTCACCTGGAGACATGCAGCAGAAAAACATCTGAAAAAGTGGTGTCGTCTTACATGCGAGGTATAGAGATTTACACATGCAAACCAACCAAGACTCAGTGCTTTAAGCTTTTTTCCTGTCTCTCACGCTCACACACAAACCAGTAACCTAGAGGTCTTGTGTCGTCTTACATGCTGTATTTAGAGATTTATACAGGCAAACCAATTGCAAGTCAGAGCTTTTTTTCCTGTCACTGACACACACATAACCTGGAGACATGCAGCAGAAAAAAGTAAAAAAAAAAAAAAGAGCTTTTCTTCCTGTAACACACACCAGTAATCTGGAGGTCGGGAAAAGTGGTGTCATCTTATATGCAGTATTTAGAGATTTATACAGGCAACTCAACTGCAATTCAGAGCTTTTTGTCCTAAGTCTCACACACACACAAACACACACAACCTGGGGACATGCAGCAGAAAAAAGGCTGAAAAAGTGGTGTCGTCTTATATGCGAGGTCGAGACATTCATACATGCAATCCAACCACGGGTCAGAGATTTGAGCTTTTCTTCCTGTTACACACACACACACACACACACACACACACACACACACACACACACACACACACACACACGTAGAACCTGCAAAGTTGCAGCAGTATTTTTCCCCCCATGAAACAAGTCTGAAAAGTGGTGTCATCTTATATGCGGGGCCAAGAGAGTTACACATGCAAACCAACCGCTAGCCAGAGCTTTTTTCCTGTCACTCATACAACACCAGTAACCTGGAGAGATGCAACTGTATTTTTTTTTTCCTAAGAAAAAAAAAGTCTGAAAAGGACGTCTTATATGGAGGGTCTAGACATTTATGCATGAACACCAAATGCAAATCAGAGCTTTTCTTCCTGCCACTCACACAAGTAACCAGAAGAGATGCAGATAAAAAAAAACAGTGGTATCGTCTTATAAGCGGCATGCAGACATTTCTACCAGCTGAGAGTCACAGCTTTTTACCCTGTCACTCACACAGCACCAGTAAACTGGGGAGATGGAGCCATATTTTCCCCCAAGGAAAAAGTCTGTAAAAGTGGTGTCGTCTTATGTGAGGTCTGCGGATTTATTTGTGCAAACCAACTGCAAGTCAGAGCTTTTCTTCCCATCACTCACACACCAGTCATCCGGAGAGACGCAGCAGCATTTTCTTTCACAAGAAAAAGGTCTGAAAAAGATGTTTGTGTGCAGTTTAGAGATTTATACTTGCAAACCGACTGCGTGTCAGGGCTTTTCGTCCTGTCACTCGCACAACACCGGTAACCTGGAGAGATGCAACTGTATTTTTTCCCCAGGAAAAAAAGCCAGATTAAGACGCGTCGGCGTATACGTGAGGTCTATACATGATTTATACACGCAAAATCGACCCATGGCTCAAAGCTATGAGCTTTTCTTCCTGTCACTCACACATGCATCTGTATTTTTTCCAGGGAAAAAAAAATGTGACAAAGTGTTGTCGTTTTCTGTGGGGTCTATAGATTTACACATGCGAACCGACTGCGAATCAGAGCTTTTCTTCCTGTCACACACACATAATGTCATATTATACAAAAGCCACCTTTACTGCAAGGCTCCAGGAGTTGGAAGCATGAAGATGAATCGGGTCATTTATTTGGCCAACCACGGGTCAGCGGGGTGTCGGCAACCACAACTGCAAACACAAGTCAGAGCTGAGAGGAACAGACTGACGTACGACACACAAAAGCGCCTCGGGCCGTTCCCAAAAATAGCCCATCCACCTCAGCCGCGCTCCCATCAGATGCATCAGGCGCGGCCATCGCGGGCGGCCATCTTGAGCGGATCCGACACGCTCCGCTCAGCTAAGAAAGCGCCGCGCGGGCGTCCTTTTGCCAAGCGGGCCGGTGAAGGCCTGAGACGTGACACCTTGATTCATTTGAATGCGTGCTTGTAAAAATAGCTCAGCAAGAGACGTGAGGCGTGATTCCAGGCCGCGATGGTGATTGGGAGGGGCGCAGTTCACAGCCACAGCTGCGACCTCGCCAGAGGATCGGAGGCGCTCGTCTTAATGAAAGGCTGGAATCGAGTGGCTCGTGCTAACCTCGCGCGAAGCCAAAATGCCTCCCCGATGACGACGAGGTCCACGTGGCCAAGAATGCGCCGGCGTTTTTACAAGCGGATGTGCTAGCGAGGAGACGTCGGCCTTCAGGCGTCCGTGACTTGGGTCGGCCTTTCGGGGACGCGCCGGTACGTGATGTCACACGGAGGAAGACGTCAGACTGGCTAATAACGCCAGCCTCCACGTTCGGCTGCCGTCTGAAATGAGCATGAAAAGCTGGTAGAGGAGGGGCGGGGGCATAACTCTCCTTGTCATGTGGGACAGCGTTCTCATATTAGACACGCTAAAGCACATCAGTGCACAACATGAAGCCTGACAGGAGCGCCTTCATGCTTCATGTGCGCTGCTGCTGCTGCTGCATAAACCAAACTGCTGGGCCGCAGCTTTAAAAAAAAAAAACACACCAAAAAAAGGCAAATCTTACTTTGCAAAAGAGTCACGCGGTATCCAAAAATCAGGATGCCAGATACGCCATCAGCCCACATCGGAAGTGTTGCTTTCTGTCCGTTGTCAACGTGCACATTCTGACTTGACCGCATTTCAATCTCGTGTCCACCAAGGCTCAGTTTCCTCAAGAGCAGCTGATGCATGCACACGCGCGCGTGCGCGCGCGCGCACACACACACACACACACACACACACACACACCACACAAAACAGGAACTCAGAGGTTGTGCAAATTCCCAAAATAAGACCCCTGACGAACATCATAAGAATCTCTCACAGGGTTCTCCATTATTCAAGCGTTCCCATTTTTTATTTTATGTTTTTGACCTTTTTTGTTTTAATCATTATTAATTTCATGTAATGTTTATTTTTACTTAATTTATTTTGATTTACTTTTAATTTTTATTGTTATTAATGTTTTTGTTAATTTTTTATTTAATTTCTAAAGTAATTTAATTAAACATCTAATTGTATTTTTTTTATTTAACGTAAAAGACAGTTTTTAATTTACATTTAATTATTTTATTTTCATTTTTTATTTAATTTTCAATGTAATTAAATATCTAACTTAATTTTTTTATTTAATTAAAATTTTGATTTTAATTGAATAACTTTTTTTATTTAATTTTCATTTCATTTCAATGTTCAATTTTTCCACTTTTAATTTGATTGATGTTAATTTAAATTTAGATTTTTGTTGTATTTTATTTTAATTGAACATGCTATTTAATTGTATTAAATTTTATTTTGAATTGAATTGAATTTACATTTTTTAAAATTAAATTTATATTTTCATTTTATTCAGACTAATTTAATTTAATTCCATTTTTATTCAATTGACTTCACTGGTGTTTGAATGGGAATGTAACTGAATGTCGACTGTTTAAAAGTGCTTTAGTCGGCACATTTAACTGCAATGTCACGCTAGGTTAGCCTGAAGAAAGACAAAGCTTAGCGCTCCCACGTCCGCAGCCGACTGATGGATAGTTGGCGGAGCTCCAGGCTGCATTTGATGCCGAGTAGCAAAGCCTGTTTTTTTACAAAGCTGTCTTCCAGGAAGCGGTAAGCATAGCAGGCTAGGGTTTATTCGGTATTCATGCGCTATTTGCATACGTCAAGATTGCAACTTTCATACAACTAGCCTTAAAACCTTGTTTAAAGATGTGTAGCGAAGCCACTTTTTACTGCGCAACTTCAACAGCCAATGTTCGAGTGCCTCGTCGTCACGCCACAAAAACCAAACTCCAAGCTCCGCCTCACGTCTGGCAACCGGCACGACGGGAAGCTTTGATCTGCACCCAACGCGGCCACCCCCTCGCTCGCCGTGCATCCGTCACGCCAGCAGTAGAGCCTGCCTCCCCCACGCTCCGATCAGTCTGAGGAATCTGCCCTCTGACGCCCGAGTCAAACATTTACCTGACAAAGGAGCGGCCCGCCATACGTAGCGCCGCTAATGAGGAAGTGGGTGGCATCGTCCACTAAATATAGGCCGTCCAACGTGCGCCAGCGTGGACGGAAAGCACACACGGGACGGGACAAAGACACGCACCCAGACTATCTTTATAAAGGTCCCCTTTTGTGCAAAAGCTACCCGTGAAATGTGTCCCCTAGCGACCGTTTAGGGGTCACTAGGTCACTTTACACAAGAGTTTTGTTTTTCCTCAAAAAGTGGCAAAAAGACAGGCTTCGCTACACATCTTAAAATAATGTCATGTGTGTACCGAGAGTCTACCGAATCTCCATCTCCCTCACTTGTTTGCTTTACTTTGGAGAAAATGCTCACTTTTCAAGTTGCGGGGTCCATTTTTCACAGACAAAAAAAAAGGCTTCACTACACATCTGACAATAAAGCCTGGAGGTCAAAAGTGCTCTCAAATTCACCTCTTTTACCAAAAAAAACGACACATCATCAACAAAACTTGGTGACATTTAGTATTTGGTTCCGTCCGTCCATCTGCAATTACTTAAGTTTTTATGTCATTTCATTTCTTTGTATTGATTTTACATTTCTAATGTATTTCATTTTTACTTTTAAACTATTTTTCATTAAAATTAGATTTTCATTTTTTATGTAATTTAATTTCTAATTTATTTCATTGTATTTTTTTACATGTTTAATTTATGTTTATATTGTTTGTTTTTTATTTAATGTTTTTTTTACTTTAATTTCTAATTTATTTTGATTAAACTAATGTTTTAATTTAATTTCTATCTACATTTTTTTATGTCATTTTTTATCCATCCATCCATCCATTTTCTAAGCCGCTTCTCCTCATGAGGGTCGCGGGGGCATGCTGGAGCCTATCCCAGCTGGCTTTGGGCGACCGGCGAGGTACACCCTGGACTGGTGTCCAGCCAATGGCAGGGCACATATAGACAAACACTCACATTCATACCTATGGACCATTTAGAGTCTCCAATGAAGCTAACATGCATGTTTTTGGAATGTGGGAGGAAGCCGGAGTACCCAGAAATCCCCCCCACACACGGGGAGAACATACAGACTCCACACAGAAATGCCCAACGGAGATTCCAACCCAGGTCTTCCCATCTCCAGGCTGTTACTGTGTTGGCCAACATGCTAACCACTAGACCATGGTGTGGCTTGTCATATTTTATTTAATTTATATTTTCATTTACTTTATATTTGTAATTTTGCTCACTTTTGAAGTTACAGGGCCCATTTTTCAGTCATAAAAATAATAAAGAAACAGGCTTCACTACATATCTGAAAATAAAGCCTAGAGCTCAAGTCATCTCTTTTGAAGTCTTTGGGGTTAGCATGTCACTGTCTCTGACCTCTTAGCTAGATGAGCCAGAAAGAAAGAAAGAAATCAGGCTTTGCTAAACATCATAAAATGACACCGGGGAGCTAGCTGTAAGTGTGATCATTTTCTTTTTCTTCAGCGTATTGGCTAACCTAGCATGGCGGGCTGGCAAATGCGCCTTTCAAACTGTCAGCAAGCAAGTTTGATGTGGCTTGACTTCATGGCGCTAATGCTAAAAACAATGCACATTTCCCTTCATGGTGCTAGCATTTCATCATGCTAAAAACAATGCTAACTTCAATGCAATGTATATACCACAGAATACTATTACTACTACTACTACTACAGCACAAACACCACTACTATTAGTAATAATGACGATAAAGCACAGAATACTACTACTACTACTACTACTACTATCATTGATGTGCGCGCGCACACGGTTCTGCTGCCTGCCTCTCGTGCACTAGCGATGACATCATTGTGGGTCATCTGAGGTTCGGTTCGGTTCTCTCACTCAGCCTCTTCCTTAATAGGACTACTGATACTACTACTACTACTACTACTACTACTACTACCACACTAGGACTTTCATGTCACCACAAACCCAGCAGATTGACGACGACATCGTGATGCGTTCACGGTATTCACAATCGATCAGATCGACGATGGCGCGTGTTTTTTCTTTTTAATTCTTTTTAATGAATTGGAATGAATGCACCATAGACAGGAGTGTACATATGAGGGGTGTGGGGGTGGGGGTCATCGTGGCGGACAATCTCTGGTGGCTTCCGTAATGGGAGAAAAAAACGGAAATTCTTGAAAGCACCACGGTCCACTCACCCACACTGACCCACATTGTTGACAGAAGCCGCGGGGGCAACTTTACAATTGCCCCCGTCCTTCCTAGACAAACACACACGCTACTCACCCCCACCGGTGAGGACCAAGACGTGACCGAATTGCGTCGTCGACGCGGACAGCAGGTGCCGGCTGCCGCCAATCAATATAATAATCAATATAATAATAACAACAATATTAATACACACTTACGCGCATTTGACTACTTGTACTGCTTTGACCTTAAAAGCCGCTGGTTGTAGCATTAGCCGCTAATCCCTGACCAGGAAGTGTCACCCCCCCACCACCCCCGTCACGACAACACTTGAAAATAAACCCCACAAAAAGCTGCTCACCTTCCGCTTGTGTCGTTCTGGTGTTTCTCTCTTTTATTTGTTTTAGGTCCGGACTGCAGAGAGCTGTCGGTGCGACTTGGTGATCACTTGAGTCCGTGTGGACTTCCTGCAGATCAACCCCCCCCTCCTCGCTTGACAGCTACTTTGACACCCCGGCCGGAAGTGGAGCGCTGCAAGCGAACGAACACACGTGCAAACGGTGAGGGAGATAAAAGTTTGACATGCGTCGCGGGAAGGCGTACGGGGAACACGAACCTTTAGAGTTGGCTTTCAACGAGCAGGTGTCAGGTGTGTGCAGGTGGGGGGGTGGGATGTCAGCTTCCCCGAGGATCTAGCAACCACAACGCACTCGCAGCCTGGCAGATGATTTCAAGCTTGTGGGCAGTCGTGGCGTTTGAGTGTGTGCAACTTTGCAAGCGCGTCCCTCCTTGCGGTTATCTCAAGACAATGCTGCCACCTGCCGGTGCTGCTTTGCATTGCACCCATTGGGCATTTAATGCCATTTTAATGATCCAAGGCAAACGTTTGGCTCCATACGAGTGGGGTTAATTTAGATGTACTCAATGTTTACAGTGCAACCCAGCACAGATTGATTCACAAATGGGACGCATGACAAGCTTTATTGTGACAATATGCCAACAAAAAGACAGCCACAACCTTTTCCCAGAAGTATGACGTCATCTCAACTTGACAATATAGTTATAGTGCAATGACGTTTGTCTACAACAGCCACGGGTCCTTAACTGTCTTTGTTCTCTTCCAGTGGTTGCAAATTATCTTAATGTGCAAGTTCATCGAGTAACCATGGCAACCAATGAGAGCTCAGGGAAGGCGGGGTTTCCCAGCCAACCACCTTTGTCGAACCCACCATGCTACGTAAAGATATTGACGTTAACTTGTACACAACCTCGTTATTTGCGATGCAGAGAACTTGCTGTGAAATTATACCCCACATGTTATCAATTGCAGGCTCTCTCCGGTGTGCAATTGCGGGGAAAAAATAAACCCAGCGTGTTTATAGTGTTTGAAAATATGCCTGATTGGATATTCATCTGAAAACGTACTAATCAGCATTTAGTTATCATCGCGTTAACCAAACTGTTTGCCAACACGTACAAACGAAACCAACACGTACAAACGAAACTAATCCACAAACGTACGTAAAATGTGGCCACTCTGCAGGACGAATGCTCCATTTTTGAACAGGCATTACCTCGGGCACCTCGCGTGGGTCCTCTCCGATAGTTTATTTTTGTGTTCGTTTAAAAAAGATATTAAGGTAATCTTGTACAAAACGTAATAATTTTCCACGCATAGAACTTGAAACGAAAGTATACTCCCCACACTATTAATTGTAGCCCCTCTCCAGTATGCAACAATAAAGTACCCGTAGCCACTGATCTGTATAATAAATCTGGATAGCTCATTGGCGATGACTTGTGAAGCCACACGGCCGCCATATTGCCACTCGCAAGAAACACTTCTCGGACAATGACGTATGTGACAACTTGTGAGTTGTTAAGTGTGTTGTCAGTTTGTTACCCACTCACACTAAATGCAACAGGTGTGCTTGAGCTTAGTCATAAGGACTTGGGTATGATCATTTTTAAACATTCTGTCCATATCATACCATACCTGAGTCATAAGGGCTTTACATGGGGGGCCGTGGGGGCTATGTAAACAAACAACCACCACTAGACTACTAAATCATTTGCGGTTGCTTGCAAATATAAAAAAAATACTGTTTTTTTTTGTTTACCCGAATTTCAAATGAACCCCCATATGGAGACAATGTTTATATATTATTACATATTATATTCCATATTATTCCTGTGGTTTTTGTTAAAATATATTTCTATATCAGAAAAGAGCTTATTTCTATTTCATAACACAAACAAAAAAATCAGCAAAATGTGAAATGATTTTAAAACTTGTCTCTTTTATGATTCATATTTTGTACAGACGAGAGCATAGTGAATTGTATGAAAGTAAGAATAAAAAGTAAAGGATCATGACCATGGATTTTAGTGGAAAAGGGGATGGGATATGCAGTTAAAATGAAAATCTCTTTCTAGAGGAGTAAAACTATGCAAACATACAGACAACTCCTAAAGCAAGCTCCCCCTGTAAGTACAGCAGTTAAAGTGTGGAATGAAGAAACTGATCAAGTACTTCAGGACTGCTTTGGCTGCACAAACTGGGATGTGTTTAAAACTGCAGCGGGGAGGGAAGATTGTACTGTTGATTTGGATGAATATGCTTCTGCTGTTACTGGCTACATTAGCACATGCATAGAGACTGTTAGCACCACCAAGTATTACAGAAAATACCCTAACCAAAAACAGTGGATGAACTGTGATGTAAGGGCTAAGCTACGTGCTCGTTCGACTGCATTTGTCATGGGCACCGCTGAGGACTACAAAAAGGCCAGATATGACCTGAGGAGGTCCATACGAGAGGCCAAAAGACAGTACAGACAGAAGCTGGAGGGCTACTATTCCACCTCAGACCCCCGGCGCATGTGGGCGGGGCTCCAGCACATCACAGACTATCGACAGCGGAGTAGCGTAGCCACGTCCAGCCAAACCACACTTCCTGATGAGCTGAATGAGTTCTATGCCCGCTTTGACATCCAAACTCCTGATGAGCAGAGAGGGTGGCTGGACTTGGGGAACACACAGGACTCACCTCTCATGGTGACATCAGCTGATGTGCGCAGGGTTCTGAACAAAACAAACCCACGAAAAGCAGCAGGCCCAGACAACATCTCAGGACGTGCACTTCGGGTTTGCTCATCAGAGCTAGCTGATGTGCTTGCTGACATATTTAACCTGTCGCTTGCACAAGCATCTGTACCGACCTGCTTTAAGTCCACCACCATAGTGCCCGTACCCAAGAAGAGCAACGTGACCTGCTTGAATGACTATCGCCCTATAGCACTCACTCCTATTGTTATGAAGTGCTTCGAAAGAATAGTCATGACCCACATCAAAAAGAGCATCCCGGCCACTGTGGACCCTCTACAGTTTGCATATCGCCAGAACCGGTCCACGGATGATGCAGTCAACGCTGCCATCCACACAGCCCTTTCTCACCTACAGGGCCAGGACACATACGTCAGAATGCTATTTATAGACTATAGCTCTGCTTTTAATACAGTCAGCCCCCACAAACTCACAAATAAGCTCCTCACACTTGGCCTGTCACCCTCCCTCTGTAACTGGGTGTTTAACTTTCTCACAGGCAGACCCCAGTCAGTCAGAGTCCACAATCGCACATCCAGCTTAAGAATTGTGAGCACTGGGACCCCACAGGGGTGTGTGCTGAGTCCGCTCCTCTACACGCTCTTCACCTACAATTGCGTGGCCTCCCAGAACAACACCAGCATCAATAAATTTGCGGATGACACTACAGTCATCGGACTGATCACTGGTGGTGTTGAAACATCATACAGAAGAGAGGTGGCGGACCTCATAGCTTGGTGTCGTGATAACAATCTCCTTCTCAATACAGATAAGACTAAAGAGATGATCATCGACCCAAGAACAAGGGAAAAGGAGCTGCATAGACCCCTATTTATTGATGAGACGGAGGTGGAGAGGGTGAAAACCTTCAAGTTCCTTGGCACACACATCAGCGAGGACCTCACCTGGTCTCACAACACCCAACAAATGATGAAGAAGTCCCAAAGGAGACTGTACTTCCTGAGAAGACTGAGGAAATTTGGCATGTCCACCACAATCCTGAGTTGCTTCTACAGATGCACTATGGAAAGTGTCCTTACCGCCTCCATCACTGTTTGGTACGGTAACTGTACAACACGTGATAGGAAGGCACTCCAGCGGGTGATCAAGACCTCACAGAACATTGTTGGGGCAGCCCTCCCCTCACTGCAAGACATTTATAAAACTAGAGTCCTACGAAGAACACACAACCTCATCAAGGACAGCACACATCCACAACACTCATTATTCACACTCCTACCGTCAGGCAGACGCTACAGGAGTTTGAAGTCCAGGACCACAAGGCTGGCAAACAGCTTTTACCCACAGGCCATCAGGCTTCTCAACGAAGCAATCACACACGCCGCACGCAACACACACACACACACTCATAGCACTTTATTTATTTATTTCTATTTTATTTTTTTTTATTTATTGGTATTAATGTCTCTTATGTTGTTGTTGCTTAATTTATTGGTATTAATGTTTCTTATGTTCTTATTCATTTTCTTGTGTTTTTTTCTTTCTTTCTTTTTTGGGAGAATGAACAGAAAAATAATTTCATTGCATAGCAGAACCACCAGTTTTATTGTGCATATGACAATAAAACTCTTAAATCTTGAATTTATAGGGGAGTGCTGAGCCAGGGTGCAGAGTAGAATTTTGTCCCAAAGGCAATGAGAATTGGATAGGGGAAAAAGTACATTTAATATAGCCAAAAGATAGAGAATAACGTATCAAATCGTTTTTAAGGGACGAATGTTGCGTTACTTGAAGGAATGGGAGAATCTTCCCGCTTTTTAATGTCAAATATAGATGTTCTGCGAGCCTCTTCATCTGCTTTGTACACTATGTACGCTGTGCCAATGTAGTCTGCTACGTACGAGATGTGAGTGGTAAGATGGCTTCTCTGTGGCTTCAGCGGCTTACGACGTATGAGTTATCCAGATATATTATACAGATCAGTGGTGCAGATCAGTGATATGTGCCAAAATCAGCCCAACACCCCGTGTTCATGGTCTTCAAAAATATGCCCGATTCAGCGTTCCCTCGAAAACGTACCAGCCAGCATTTAAATATAATGATGTTAACATGCAAAATTTGCCAAAAAAATCACTCCGTAAAGTATACAAAACGTGTACACATCGCATTAGCAGTTTCCTATTATTTTTTAACAGGCAGGTGTTAGGCACCTTCACCCGGCAGGGTCCTCTCAGTTAGAGGCACTCAAGCAAGTAAAAAAAAAAAAAACATCGATCATCTTTGTGCAAACAAAAAGATATCATGGTTAACTTATAAAAAAAACTAATGATTTGTCAAGCATTGAACTTGGAATAAAATTAAACTACTCACATAAGTGATTGTAGCCCCTCTCTAGTGTGCGGTAGTAAAAGTAGGAGCCAAAATCAGCCAAACGCACTGTGTTCATGGTGTTCAAGAATGTGCCTGATTCAGTATTCGATAAAAAAGTACTAGCCAGCATTTAAATATAATATAATCATCAAACACTCTTTGTAAAATCTTGAAAACGAAACCAATATACAAAGAGAGATACAAATGTATCCACTTTGCAGTAGGTGTGCTCTATTTTTGAACAGGCTTAACGCTAGGCACCTTTACCATAGTGGGTCTTTTCCCTTGTAGGCGCTCAAGCAAGCCACAAAAAACACCAAATCGATTGTTTATTTTGTGTCTGTGTTTGTTTACGTTTTTATTTTGCCAAGGGGGAATACATGGCTTCGACCGCTTTGCTCTCGCCCATGGTGGATTACTACAACGACGAAGAAGAGCTCGACAGCGTGGACGACGACGACGACCGCAGCTTCAGAGGCAGAGACTCGGAAGAAGGTAAAACGTTGCGGGGATGGAGCGGAGTATGCAGGGCTTCGTCTAGTTGTTGGAAGTGATGCGCAAACGCGTGTGGCTTTCGCAAATTAAAGCGCGTTTTCTTTTTGAAATACGAACATGTGTAATAAATGATTATATATGTGTTGTTTAAACTAGCTTGGAGGGAATTGTGTACTGTTGTATGCGGGAACGGAATGCCACTACGCGCGAGGTTAGCTTACAAGGTAGTTGTTTGCTATTGTTCACGCAATATTTGTATTAAGTCGCGGCAGTTTAATGTTAAAATATATTTTTAAAGAAAAAACAAAGATGCTTCTCAACCGTGTGTGCATTCACCCGGAACGCAAGCGGCAGCTTATGTGCTTTGTTCGCCGTAAACAGCTACGTAACTGGCAGCAAGCAGGCGCTCGGTGTCCGGCGTCCTGCCCTTTTCACGCCATTCATTGAGACGCCAAAGAGACAGACAGACAGACGAGGGAGGGGGACGCGATGACAGCCATCCAAGGTTAGCCAACTTTCTTCACTTTTAACTTTCAGCCGCTTGCTCACCCCTTCGTTCCAAAGTGCGTTTAAAAAAACATTCACTCAGCTGCCCTTTCCAACAACAGCTGACCGAGCTAACTTGAGCTAGCACACGGCGGTTACGAATGCTAGCCCCTGGAAACGAAAGCTGCTGTGTCAGCGTTGCAGGGCCCCGGGCGGTGGAAGGTTATGCTCACCGGCAGTGCCAGTTTTCCACGTCCGATCTGAGCTGCTGTTCCGCGGAGGCTGACAGCGATTAATCCGCGATTACTCCTCTCCATGCGACAAAACGCCTGACACGCAAAAAGCGTTAGCGTCCATGTTACTTCACCTAAAAAACACACACACACAACTTGGTCGCCAAGCTGAATCCACAGGCTGCGTGGCAGGACGAGGAACTCTCCCCTTCTGGTGTCTCCCAATGGACGGGTTCGTTTCGTAGCCAATCCGTGGAAACATGATAGACTCATCAGTGGACACTTCATTAGGCACACCACCAGGGATGTCACCAGGGTTGGCAGATCAGGGGTGAGAGGGGGTTAGGAATGACCCTTTCATGGCACCCACATCAATGAATTGATTATTTACAAGGCATTTATCAGAAGCAGCCTTTCCACCAGACGGCAGGAACTTTTACTTCCTGGTACGATGAGTCTTGAGGATATGAGGCTCATTCCAGAAGTGAAAGCCATTCTATTCTGGCTTCTAAATACTTAAAAAAAAAACCCATCAACTTTTCCTATTTTTATCGATGCTAAACATGACTGGCTCAACTCAGACATCAAAGGCATCATTTTTAACATGTTTCCTTTTTCCAAAGCCCGTCTTCCACTGCAGGAACTTGAGTTTTGAGAACTGGGACTGAATTTAACTAAATCCGGCCCACCTTCGCACAGAGTACTTTTTAGGTTCCTGGAACCTTTAGGCACTGTTTGCAGCGCTGATCATATCAGGTTGGATGACTACAAGTACTCAACATTTGGGGGGGAGAGCACAGTGTTGCAATTTTGTGCTGAATTTGTCTTTTTTTTTTCTCAGGAATAGGAAGTAGCTATTTAGTAGGGATGGGACCGATCCAATCCAGTATCGTGTTTGGGCACCGATACCAGCGTAATTTGTGAATCGGAAGTTTCCCGTATCACCTGTTGAGATTTCCTATCGATGAGCCACATCTGTGCTTTAATGTTGTCGGCAAACTTACCCAAAAGAGTATCAGCAAACATTGCTCGAAGAGTATCCGAATATCAGGAAATGTAGCTTGAAGAATATCAGCAAACGTAGCCAAAACGTTTCACGAACACAGCATGAAAAATAGCAGCAACGATAGCCAAAAGAGTATCAGAATGTCAGAAAACACAGCTAGAAGAAGATCAGCAAATGCAGCCAAAAGAGTATCAGCAAACACAGCCAAAGGCAAACATGGCCAGAAGAGTATCACATACATAACGTGAAGAATAGCAGCAACAATAGCCCAAAAAGTACCGGAATGTCAGAAAACATAGTTAGAAGAGTATCAGCAAATATAATGTAGCTAGAAGAACATCTAGAACATCGGGGCCTAGTGGTTAGCATGTTGGCCAATACAGTAACAGCCTGGAGATCGGGAAGACATGGGTTCGATCCCCCCTTGGGCATTTCTGTGTGGAGTTTGCATGTTCTCCCCGTGTGCGCGTGGGTTTTCTCCGGGTACTCCGGCTTCCTCCCACATTCCAAAAACATGCATGTTAGGTTCATTGGCGACTCTAAATTGTCCATAGGTGTGAGTGTGAATGGTTGTTTGTCTATATGTGCCCTGCGATTGGCTGGCGACCAGTCCAGGGTGTACCCCGCCTGTCGCCCGAAGTCAGCTGCCAGCATGCCCCCGCGGCCCTAATGAGGAAGAAGCGGTATAGAAAATGGATGGATGGATAGAAGAACATCAGCAAACATGGCTTCCTCCCTCACGCTGGCAGTTGGACATCACAAACTCTTAACGTGACATGGGCTGCAGTGTCGTATTTGGCTGTAGAGAGGATGGAGAGTTTATTACAGCCTCATGTAAAGGCCACAATAATGACAACACAGCACCCCGGCGGTTATCCGCCATGTTAAGAGTTCTGTGTTGTCCAACTGCCTGTGAAGTTGTGAAGGCGTCAGGCTGACGCTTGTGTGTGGAGACAGCTACGTTTGCCGATACTTTTCTAGCTACGTTTGCTGATTATTCTTTTGGCGCGGCTGCGGCCCCCAGTAGCCTGTTTTGTTCAATAAAGCCAGTGCTGATGATTGACTGACATGAATAGCGAGAATTATTCTGCCGCTTTCTGTCGCGGCAGACACGGAAGATGCCAGCGAAACCGACCTCGCCAAGCACGATGAGGACGACTATGTGGAGATCAAGGAGCAGTGAGTCTTATTGTTTATTTTGATAGGACAAATCCACGTGTCCGATATTCGCTGCTCTTTGTTTTCTTACCAGAATGTACCAGGACAAACTGGCCTCCTTGAAAAGACAACTGCAGCAATTACAAGAAGGTAAGACTCAGCAGTTCATGTGACGGGATGGAAAAGGAGGCTCGTTTTGTGTGTCTGTAGCTTTAAACGCTAATGAGCTGCTGTTGTCCACGCCTCCAGGAAGCGCTGTTGTGTACGTTTGACGCATTACACTGTAACTCTGCTCTCGTCTAACGTAAAAGATGCCATGTATCACATAGAACCATGGAGGACACAAATCTTAGCAACACTAGCCAACTTACTCATTGGACAATCGTTTTATTCTCATATTTTCCAGAGTATGTCACACTTTTTTTTTCCCCCTAGTTTTTTGGTGACACCCGGTACAATAGTAGATTGAGTTGATCTTGTGACGCAGTTAGGCACGCATAGTACCCGACTCTTTTTGCTACGGAATACTTTCTAATACGCTTCTGTCTCGGAGACTGTGTCTGTAAGTGATGTGCAACTATGACCACATGATGTGTGGATTTGCATTGAACAATGTGCCGTTTTCCATTAGGACACTAATTATGTGTAGCTTGGAGATTTTAGTTGCTGCATCAGCCATTGGCTAACTAAATACACATGTATGATTGTCATTTGTTTGCCAATGCAAAAATGAAATATAAAAACGTCTGTTCGATACGTTCCTACACGCCGGGATGCTTTGGATGGCATAGAACAGCTGCCTAACAAATGCAGCTGCTGTTTGCAGGCACACTGCAGGAGTACCAGAAGAGGATGAAGAAGTTGGACCAGCAGTACAAAGAGAGGCTCCGCAATGCAGGTGAGTGACACCGCGACGAATGGATGAATGAGCGCCTCATCCACATTTCTTCTTTCTTCTTGGCAGATCTGTTTCTTCAGCTTGAGGTGAGCCCATCAAGACCCAGCAGGCCTTTTTAATGTCGCGCTCTCACACTCTCAGCCGTGTGTTTGGTGCAGACGGACCAGGTGGACAGGAACTACGTCAAGGAGAAGAAGGCAGCGGTGAAGGAGTTCGATGACAAGAAGGTGGAACTGAAGGAGAACCTCATCGCCGAGCTGGAGGAGAAGAAGAAGATGATAGAGAATGAGAAACTAACCATGGAGCTAACGGGTGGTAAAATGGAGCAGTCGGAAAGACACCTTGGGGGATACTGTGGGTGTTTTTTTATTTTAAGAATGTCCATTTTGATTCAGATTCCATGGAGGTGAAACCCATCATGACACGGAAGCTGAGGAGACGACCCAACGACCCGGTGCCTATCCCTGACAAACGAAGAAAGCCGGCACCTGATATCCTTTACATCCGCGTGCTTATGACACGGCCTCATATGGCCCACAGGACTGCCATCTATCTGTGGTGTTTGTCTAATTTGCATATTTGCTTTAAAATGTCATGCTATTAATGCTTTGTACTGCTGTTACAACATCGGTTCTGGCGCAATATACTTGTTTATAGATGGGCATCCTTTTCCGCTTTCTCATGCACTCCAAATCATTATTAGAGATAAACATTGTTGTGTATAATTTCTCATTGGCAGGTTGTTGGAGCGTTTGCAGTATATATTAGACATGCATGATACCAATACCGATATGGCACCAATAACCGATAACATTTTTTATACATGTACTTTATACGTCACTACCAGGAGAAGCAGAGTATAGAGGGGGAGGAGCAACCTGCTGTGGCTCACCAAGGTGCACTGTATTCGGGCACACGCTCAGCAGCCGGTGTGACGCCACGGCGGTCTGTGCGGTCTCCCCCCCCCCAGGTAACTAGTTACCTGGCAAAGTAACTCTAGTTTTTAATTACGACAATAAAAATGGTCTTTTTCTCAACCTGAAATATAAAAATCTAGTGCATTAATTCATAATAAATAAAGTAAAAGAGTAGAGTATTGTTTAGATGTAAAAGCAACATTATTTATTTATCAAAATTATCACACAAACACTGCAATTCTTTTTACATATAAAACAAGCAGTGTAAAATTATTAATATGAACTTTGCATAATAAAAATGAACTTTGAATTAAAAAAAGTAAAATTAGCATGAAAATACAACATTTTCACAGCCTTAACTTTCAAATAATATATTTCTAGTATCTTATTTTTACTTTCAATAAATAAGATATTTCCAACTATAATAATCCTGTAACAATGTTTAAGTGCAAAAGAAAATAAATAACAATGAGGTAAAATGCTCTTAAACAGTATTGCACTTTAACCTGAACTTTTTTGCACTCTTTCCAACATAACAGAAGTTCTTTTTCTTAACCAATTTAACATTCAGTACTATATTAGGTTGTGAACCACTGATTGTAGCGCAAAAGCAGCAACTTCTCAAATCTTTGGCCTGAGAGCCTGTTCCTCTTGGGGGAAAAGACTAGCTTTCCGAGGCTAAAGAGCCTCTCAACAGGAGCACTGGAGGGAGTGGCAGCATTTAAACGCAGTGAAAAGTGCATTGAGCTCTGTGCGAGTTGCACGCTGCTGGACAGTAAAATGGAGTTTGGCTTGTTTGTGTGGTGTTGGAGCTTCGTCTCCGTCACTGGGGCACACACTCGCTGCAGCAGGCGGGCGAGCAATGAGCGGAGTTGTACCGTGACACGACTGAAGGTGCTTCATGAGGTTTGAATTGCTCGTCACAGACGTACATAGTGTCTTTGTACCGGGACACAACGTGCATCTAACATTTGCATTTTTCTCTTTTATCTCAGTCAGATTAAAATAGTGTCGATACTTCCAGCCTGTAAATGCCGATTTTGTACCTGTCCCTGGCCCTGCTTCACTCGCCATCGCTCCCTCTTGTTTTGGTTGAGACCGCATGCAGCACGGGATATGTGAGCATCCTCCCACTGGACTCCTCAGCCAATCAACACGCGTGTCTCATCTCAGAGAGAGAGAAATGACCTCCCCCGCTGCGAAGCTTGAATCAAAGTAACGCGCCGCATTTCATTCTAAGTAACTAGAACGCCGTTGCAAAAATGACAACAGTAACTAGTTAGATTATTCTGTTAGTGATTAAGTAACGGCGTTGGTAACGCCGTTATGTTTTAACGCCATTACTCCCAACACTGGTTACGACAGGCCGTTAACGTCACAGACGGAAGGGGAAAAGGAGGACTTCATTTGCTCACCTGCACAGTACGGGTAATCCATGGTCAGTGTTTTTTTTTTATTTTGCGGTTATCAGAGCTATTTTTAATGTTATCGGAATGACGTCATATTGGACTGATAATCATCATGCACCCCTAATATGTTCCCATTTTTTGCTGTTTTTGTTTATTCTGCCTCTCTTCCTCTATTTTTCCCATTTTTGCAGTTTTTTGCCTTTTTGCTGTAGTCTCTAGTTTTGCTGTTTTTTGTTGAAAATTTTGGTTTATTTTGCAATTCTAATTTTTGCAGGTTTTTTGCTCTTGTTCTGTTTTGCTCATGTTTGCAGTTTTTCGTTTATTGTGCTTTTTTGGTCTGTTTTCCCCATTTTTGCATTTTTTACATTATTGTTCCTTTTTGCTGTTTTTTTCTATTTTTGCTGTTTTTTGTCTTTGTTTATTTTGCCATTCTTGCTGTTTTTTTCCCCCATTTTTGCTTTTTTGTTTTATTGGGCCTTTTGCTGTATGTTCTCTTTTTTTTTTTTTTTGCTGTTTTTTGTTTTCATTTTGCCATTCTTTCTCTGATTTCCCCATGTTTGCTTTTTTTTTTTTTTGCTTTTCTGTGCTCTATTTTTTGCCCTGTTTTCCTAATTTTTGCGTTTTTTCCCTGTATTGTGCCTTGTTGCTCTTGTTTTCTGTGTTTTGTGTATTTGTTTATTTTGCCATTGTAAACGCTAACTAACTCTTGTTGGAGCCCAAGCGTCGTGCTAAAAGCCGCCATGTTGTCTTCCTCCCGTCCACTTCTTTAACTCCTGGAACCGCAGCTGAATTACCTTCTCACGGACGATCAGATCATGGAAGACCTGAGAACGTTAAATAAGGTACCTTGTGAACACCTCCACCACGTATGTGTGCGCTCTTTTGACTAACCGTGCCGCCGACCTCTCGTTACAGCTCAAGTCACCCAAGCGAGCAGGTATGTCGGCACTCGTGAGCAGCGCGGGCACTTGGGGTACTACGCCAACGTGTCGGTGTTTGTTTGTCGCTTCTAGTGTCCCCCTCGTCCCCGGAGCACGTGCCCTCCGCCCCCATGGAGTACCCGTCCCAGCGCTTCGAGGCTCGCATCGAGGAGGGACGCCTCTACTACGACAAAAGATGGTACGCCCCGCCTCGATGCAGGAGCTGGTTTTCACCACCAGATGGCGACGGTGCATTAGAAATGCTTTGAAGGCTCCAGTTGATAGTTATGCAGCTTCGAGCGTCTTGCGGTTGGGTGGACACGCAGGAAGAAGACGTGAGATGAGCGCTCTTTCATCTCTCGTGTTTAGTGTTGGAGGGGACAGAGGCGCGTGATCAAACGCCTCCCTCCTGCCGCGCGCCGTCAACGTCGTTTGACAGTTTGAGGCGGAAACAAGGGAAGAACTCTTTGACCCCATTTAAGCCCTCCGTGTGTGAAAGCGACCATAAATCAAGGATGTATGGTGAAAGTCAATCTTAGACGATCTCAGAAGGAGAATAGCATCTAGTGTACTATGTTTGGTCAAAAGCCAGCACAAAAATAGCTAATTAAATTAGCAATTTCGTCTCATTTTTAACCCAAATTAATAAGCAAAAAAAACAGAACATTTGTGTTGTCGGAGTAGTTTTTTAAATAACATTATTTGGGGTAACTGGAGCATACTATGGCCATGAAAAGCATACATTAACCAATTATGTGTCTTATTTTAATACAAAATAATAATAAAAATACAGTTTAGTTGTAAACATATACAGTGTGTGTGTGTGTGTGTATATATATATATATACACTGTGTGTGTGTGTGTGTGTGTATATATATATATATATACAGTCAAACTTGTCTATAGCGGCCACTAGAGGGAGTCTGTAAAAGTGGCCGCTATAGACAGGTGGCCTTTATAGACAGGTTGGCGTCCAGCTTGAATGTTGACCAGCAGAGGAAAAAAAAAGGGGGGGGGGGGGAATAATAATAATAATGTTGACCAGTAGAGGGCACTGCGGACTGCGGATAAAAGTTGTACAGCACTACTAGGCTTGTTATTATCATGGTTCATGGTTTTAATCCTGAACATGCATGAGTCAAACAGTAGCACATCACATAGTACAATTCACAATTTTGCATGTCCAAAAAGGAGTAGGAAGAAGCAAAGCTTATTTAATCCTACCCCTCATCAGTTTCACATCAGTTGCAATACATTTATTCACCTCTTGTTCTTCCAAGTGTACTTTGTAGGTCTACATGACAATGTAGTGCAATCATAGCCAAGGTTTTTACTTACTAAAAGGAAGCTAGAGGCTTAATAATAACTGATAGAATATATCCACCACCCACAGAACAAAGCTGTGCTAGTAATGTCTTACGCTTGTTTTTTATATTTTACTTTTTATACGGCAGAGTGTCATTACAGCTTTAGTTCATCAGGAAGTGACGGGAAGTGACGGTGGGCGTCCCGAGCAGGAGAGCTAGGCTCAGTGCTAGCTGTGAGTTTGGAGAGAGTTGGGAAGTGTGTTTATGTTGGCGTGGATGTAAAGTCCTGCAGTGTTCTCCGCTGTTAATAAAGCCATTAAAGTGCATCGGCGATGTGAGTCTCTCCTTCCCCACAACAAGCGGCATTACAGTATTGACCAGTGCACACCAGGAAATAAACGGTGTCATTTCTTACAGGCATTGCCGGGACAGCAAAGTAGTGGGGCTTGTTTAACCTTTGCCTTGTGGGCAAGCAGGAAGGAGAGACGATGCTGAGAGATGTGTTTGTGCTCTGAGCTGCTGTCTGGTGGCCGCGTTCAGTAAATAAAGTTGGCAGAAGCAACAGGAGAAGTTTCCTTCTTTGCTTCGGAGCTGAATAACACTGACAAGTTAACAGACTAGTAGCGAACGGAAAAGAAGACAGCTTTGTTTGTGTCGAATACAGAAGATGAGGACTTTGATGGATTTGTGGATGAGGATTGATGAAAAATAACGTGAGTACATTCTAAAATACTTCAATTAAGTACAACCGAATTCATTTTTGCTCCCACTGACGCATGCATGCTAGCGTATGTTTTTTTTTTTTATTATTGTAGCGTCGCTGGGAGCACGTCCTGTTCCCAGCCTACTTTGCGGTAATGTTTTGGTGCAAATGCTCTTAAAGTTACATGTTTGACCAGGAAATAGCAAGCTCAAAAGAAGACGGCTTTTTTGTGTGGAACAACTGACAGTTTGTGTGGATCTTGTGAATGATTGTGACTGAGCTAGGACTCAGTAATTAAAGTCTACACACGACGGCTTCATTGATTGAAAAACTAAACTTTTTCATGCATGAAGCTTCTACTTGAGTTGGTAATTTGGCCGCTATATGCAGGCAGATATTGACCAAGGGAGACAAAATGGGTGGCCGCCTGCTGCGTTAGACAGGTGACTGCTATACACAGGGTCTATAACATGTAAATTTGCTGGGGGGGATTTTTCAGTGGCTGCTATAAGGAGGTGGCTGTTCTATAAAGGTGGTCGTTAAGACAGGTTTGACTGTATATATATATATATATATATATATATATATATATATATATAAAATGTGATAATGATTAAAGAGAGTTTTATTTTCATGTGCATGGTAAAACAGCAGTTATACTATGCAATGAAAATCTTATTCTGTTCATTCTCCCAAGAAAAGAAAGAAAGCACAAGAACATAAGAAACATAAATACCAATAAATTAAGCAACAACAACAGAAGAGACATTAATACAAATAAATAATACAAATAAATAAATAAAGTGCTATGAGTGTGTGTGTGTTGCGTGCGGTGTGTGTGAGTGCTTCGTTGAGAAGCCTGATGGCCTGTGGGTAAAAGCTGTTTGCCAGCCTTGTGGTCCTGGACTTCAAACTCCTGTAGCGTCTGCCTGACGGTAGGAGTGTGAATAATGAGTGTTGTGGATGTGTGCTGTCCTTGATGAGGTTGTGTGTTCTTCGTAGGACTCTAGTTTTATACATGTCTTGCAGTGAGGGGAGGGCTGCCCCAACAAGGACACTTTCCATAGTGCATCTGTAGAAGCAACTCAGGATTGTGGTGGACATGCCAAATTTCCTCAGTCTTCTCAGGAAGTACAGTCTCCTTTGGGACTTCTTCATAATTTGTTGGGTGTTGTGAGACCAGGTGAGGTCCTCGCTGATGTATGTGCCAAGGAACTTGAAGGTTTTCACCCTCTCCACCTCAGTCTCATCAATAAACAGGGGTCTATGCGGCTCCTTTTCCCTTGTTCTTGGGTCGATGATCATCTCTTTAGTCTTATCTGTATTGAGAAGGAGATTGTTATCACGACACCAAGCTATGAGGTCCGCCACCTCTCTTCTGTATGATGTTTCAACACCACCAGTGATCAGTCCGATGACTGTAGTGTCATCCGCAAATTTAATGATGCTGGTGTTGTTCTGGGAGGCCACACGATCGTAGGTGAAGAGCGTGTAGAGGAGCGGACTCAGCACACACCCCTGTGGGGTCTCAGTGCTCACAATTCTTGAGCTGGATGTGCGATTGTGGACTCTGACTGACCGGGACCTGCCTGTTAGAAAGTTAAACACCCAGTTACAGAGGGAGGGTGACAGGCCAAGTGTGAGGAGCTTATTTGTGAGTTTGTGGGGGCTGACTGTATTAAAAGCAGAGCTATAGTCTATAAATAGCATTGTGACATATGTGTCCTGGCCCTGTAGGTGAGAAAGGGCTGTGTGGATGGCAGTGTTGACTGCATCATCCGTGGACCGGTTCTGGCGATATGCAAACTGTAGAGGGTACACAGTTGCCGGGATGCTCTTTTTGATGTGGGTCATGACTATCCTTTTAAAGCACTTCATAACAATAGGAGTGAGTGCTATAGGGCGATAGTCATTCAAGCAGGTCACGTTGCTCTTCTTGGGTACGGGCACTATGGTGGTGGACTTAAAGCAGGTCAGTACAGATACTTGTGCAAGCGACAGGTTAAATATGTCAGCAAGCACATCAGCTAGCTCTGATGAGCAAACCCGAAGTGCACGTCCTGAGATGTTGTCTGGGCCTGCTGCTTTTCGTGGGTTTGTTTTGTTCAGAACCCTGCGCACATCAGCTGATGTCACCATGAGAGGTGAGTCCTGTGTGTTCCCCAAGTCCAGACACCCTCTCTGCTCATCAGGAGTTTGGATGTCAAAGCGGGCATAGAACTCATTCAGCTCATCAGGAAGTGTGGTTTGGCTGGACGTGGCTACGCTACTCCGCTGTCGATAGTCTGTGATGTGCTGGAGCCCCGCCCACATGCGCCGGGGGTCTGAGGTGGAATAGTAGCCCTCCAGCTTCTGTCTGTACTGTCTTTTGGCCTCTCGTATGGACCTCCTCAGGTCATATCTGGCCTTTTTGTAGTCCTCAGCGGTGCCCATGACAAATGCAGTCGAACGAGCACGTAGCTTAGCCCTTACATCACAGTTCATCCACTGTTTTTGGTTAGGGTATTTTCTGTAATACTTGGTGGTGCTAACAGTCTCTATGCATGTGCTAATGTAGCCAGTAACAGCAGAAGCATATTCATCCAAATCAACAGTACAATCTTCCCTCCCCGCTGCAGTTTTAAACACATCCCAGTTTGTGCAGCCAAAGCAGTCCTGAAGTACTTGATCAGTTTCTTCATTCCACACTTTAACTGCTGTACTTACAGGGGGAGCTTGTTTAAGAAGTTGTATGTTGGATAAAGGGATATAGAGATGTGGTCGGCCTTTCCAAAGTGGGGTCTTGGAACAGCCTTCAAAGCACCTTTCATGTTGCAGTAGACTTGGTCCAGGATGTTATTTTCCCTTGTGGGAAAGCTCACATACTGGTAATATTTGGGGAGGACAGTCCTGAGGTTACAGTGGTTGAAATCGCCAGATATAATGAATACAGCGTCTGGGTGTTTGGTCTCGTGTTTATCAATGATGTCATGCAGGAGGCCTAGTGCATTAGCGGTGTTAGCTCGTGGTGGGATGTAAACAGCAGTTAAATACACAGCGCTAAACTCACGAGGTAAATAAAAAGGTCTGCATTTCACCATCAGCAGCTCAATGTCCTGCGAGCAGTGCTTTTCCATCGTCTGTACGTCTGTGCACCACCGTTTGTTTACGTAAACACAGACGCCGCCACCTCTGTGTTTACCAGACGCTAAAGTCCGATCTCCCCGGTAAGCAGCAAATGTTTCCAACTGGATCGCCGAGTCCGGTATATCCTCCGTCAGCCAGGTTTCTGTGAAGGTGAGGACACAGCATTCCCTGATCTCACGTTGAGCAGTAATCCTTGCTCTTAGTTTGTCCATCTTGTTTTTGAGGGAGCGGACGTTGGCTAGCAGCAGGCTTGGTAGCGGTGGCCTAGTCGCTCTAGCTTTTAGCCTAGCATGCAGGCCGGCCGCTTGCCTCGTTTACGCCTCGGATGCTTTGCTCGCCGGGTATTCAGCTCACCAGGCCCGCAGGCTGCTGCGTTCTCCTGGCGCAGAAGAAAGGCAAAGTCTGAGAGGCAAAATGAAAGTTCATGGTGAACCCTGTCGATGTTCAAAAGTGTCTCTCTGTTGTAATGTACTGCGTGAGTGTGTTGAATGTCCAAAATGAACAATAAAATTGCAAAAAATTGAAAAAAACGGGAGAGTGTCACAGAGATGTCTGCCACGGAGGGCGCCATCTTTGATCATACTGCTCAAAAAAATTAAAA